>NC_039360.1:48428543-48463148 GCF_003573695.1 Papaver somniferum | reverse complement strand
AAAAAAAAACAAAACAAAATGATAGGTAAAAACCGGAGTATGTGATGCTTCAGTTGTTGTAACGGTACTAAAGTAAAAAATTATCTTTGTATAAAGTGGAGTACGTGTTGGTGCAGTTGAAAAAAAAAATCCTAAGACCTGGAAGAAGCTATGGCCCCAATTAGAATTAAGTGAACTAAAACACACTACCCTGTCCAATTAGAATTAATATCTAAAACCAAAGCTTGATTCATCCAATTAACATAATAGGTTTGATCATTGATGAATTTTATTAAAGTTTGACAATTTGATTCAAAGATAACATGATTAAAGTTTGTGCCAGAGTAACAGCTGCCAGCATAGCCTTACATTCCATCTCCTCAGCTTCAACTCCTATCTTCATTCCTCCATTGAAGCATTGTCCTTGCACCCGAATGCAGCTACTTGCACAATTACTCACTATTAGCTCTATTCCACCTTGTAATGAATCTGACTTAAAAGAAGCTTCAAAATTTGTAAACATTATCAGGAGGTTTCCATCTTAGCGGCTGCACAACCCCATTAGTAGAAGAAACAAGATTAGTTCCAGGAGGCACAAGTTTATTAACGCCATCTATTGACATTGTCTTATTTGGAGTTATGTTCTGAAAAATCTTTGAACATCAAATTGTCCAAACTGATGCTTCAAATGTCCTGCACCAAAGATAATATTATTTCCTGCAGAAAACCAAGAGAGAATCTAGCTCCTAAATGAACAATGATGTACCATAATATTACTAACATTGATATTTAAAACCAAACAAATAATTTCCATATCTAGCTAGTTTATCTCTTGTTGGGACTATATCTTTTAAGCACTTCCAAACAAATAATTTAACTTCCACAAAGCTTTCCACACCTTTGGAGAAACAGAATTAGTACCTGCAAAAGTATTAGAAGCACTAGACAACACATTATAGACACTCTTAACAGAGAATTGGACTTCGCTATCTGGAAGCCAAATAAGAGTATGGAGTACAATTCACCCACCATTGAGTTCTGATGATACTCCGTAGCTGGGGGTACTCCAAAAATATGAATACTATGAAGTAAACGATTTCATCAAATGTGAATGCTTCCCCTTTTTCCTCTAAGTAGCGCGCTTTAACGGCTTCGTTCTACAAAAACAACACACAAACTTGGTTACATATAAATTGAAAAAAGTATTGTGCCGAATAATCCATAAAGATACGTACAAGTTATAGAGGGGACAAGCTCAGGTGGCTTGCGTGCCAGATCCGGTGTTTGATTTTAAAAAACCCAGCTACCGCATCTAGGATGATGTTGTGCCTATCCTTGATTTGTTGAACACTTCTTCTTTTCGGGTTCCCATAATCTTGGCTAAATTTGTTATGTATCTTCGCCCAAAGGGTCTCGGTCGAGGAGCGATCTAGAACTCGACTTTCGGCTGCCCATGCTTTGGTGATTGCCAAATCTTCCGCGAAGTCAAACGATGCCATTTTTTGTATGTGGAGGTAGGGAATAAGCATGTTCTCTAATAGGGTACAAGTGGAGTGCACGTGCGTTGCTTGTCGAACGTCGAGTTTCAAATACACCTTCTTCCATGTTATACCAATTGCTTAGCATGATAGAACACCGTTGCGAAGTGAAGAAAAACAAAATCGATAGAATACAGTAACAGATTCTCCTTTCCAGCTATATAACAACGCCGACCTAATCTACAATGTAACTTTTACTCCTTACAACAACAAAATCTAATTCCTAAATCCATTAACATCCACTATTAACAAAAATTAGCTCAACCTAAACCAAATTCCATAATTTCCGTCACAAGAATCACACAAAACATCAATTGTTTCAACCAATTAATACTAAGATATGAAAGACCTAAATTGGTTTATGATCATAAAAATATGAAAAACCTGAACAAAACAAAAGAAACCCTGACAATAAAAAACTCTTAAAATTCTTACTAAGATATAGAATCACAGCCAAGATCATAAAAAACTCTTAAAATTGACAGAACCCTAGGTTTACATAATACAGTAGAAAATGATTTTAGATTTGGGAAAGGTATATACCTGAAACCCTAGCAATAGTAATTTCAAATTAATAAAATAAAAACATTTCTCATTCATGAAATTAAATAAGTAAGTTTGAATTTAATCTGATAAGAGAAGGAAAGAATCCCTTGCCTAGGGTTTCTCTATTTCGCCTCTTCCAGTCTTTCTCCCGCGCACGTAAGAGAAGGAAATAAATTTTTTTCTACTTTGATTAACCAAAATGCCATTTTACCTAGGTTTATCACGTCATTATGACATCGTGGGTTAGAATAGGTACAAATTAGACTAGGGTACGTGTTCGATTAAAGCTTTCTCTTGGGAATAGCCGTGACCCTACAAGAATATAGTTTATTCCAGAGAGAGAATAAACAGGGAAACCAAAGGGATTAACAAGGAAACCAAAGGGTCAGAGAGCAAAAAAATTCAGAGAGAGAATTTGTAGAGGGAGATTACTGTTTTCTGAATTTTTCTCAATCAAATCAAATCAAATCAAATCAATCAAAATGGATGGTGATGATGATCAACACAGACCAAAGGGTAAAGCCCCCATGACTGAAGAGCAACTATTGAAAGCGTTAGAAGAGAAAGAAAGATGTGAAAGGCTATCAGCCACTATGCAGATGATTGGGCAGATGAACAAGGATGATCTGGAGAAGGTAAACAAGAGAGTAAATGACTTGTTATATGATATTGAAGTCCCTACACTCTGGGAAGAGATACATGTTGCAGCGGATGTAATCAAAGCAAAAGAGAAACCAGTTGAAAAACCGGTACAGATTTTGCAAAACAAGCGTTGTTTTGATCTTTTCAAAGAGGGAGAAGAGGAGGAGAAGTTCTGGGAAGTGCATGCTAAAAAGATGAGGTTGGTTGAAAGGGAAGTAATGAAGAAAGAAAATGACAGTGATGCTTCCGAAGATGAAGGGCCTGCTGTTTTTTTTGGGTATCGAAGTGATACAGAATCTGCTCTAAGAGTGATGATTGAGGATTTTCGCCAAGATGAGAGATTTGGGATTAATGATGCAGTGTTGGCCCAAAAGACCGATTCCGAAGCGGACGATGCAGATGAAGACGAGGAGGAAGAGTGGTTTTATGAGGAGCAAGAGGGGCCTGGCGAGGAAGAAGAGGGGTCTGATGATGAGGAAGAGGCGTCTGATGAGGAAGATGAATATGATGATTCTGATTCCGAGTGTTGGGTATGACAATGAGTAAGCCTTATCGATATTTGAATTCTTCTGTAGAGAGATGGTGTATTTTTGGGTAAGTGCTCGAATGGAAATGATGACATAATGTTAAGAAATAACTATTATCAAAGTACAGAGAAGAATTCGAATGGAGAGGGGTCTAATGCAAATGGTAAGTCACTGAATCATGTTTTCTTTTTTGGTTCTGGCAGTGGAGACTGAAAATGCAGGGGAATGTTATGTTTATTTTGCTTTTTTCTTTTTCTTTTTGATATTTAGATTTTTTGTGGGTAAGATGGTGAAATACTTGTAAATGGGTATGTTTAAGTTTATGAACATGTAAATGTTGCTCAACACTGAATGAACAGAACGGTTGTAACTTTTTAAATGCAATATGATGAAGTAGGCTTATTTATATTGTCCAATGATTGTGCGTCGATAATGTTGGAGATGCAGGGTGTATTCTAGAAACTAAAACTACAATCAAAGAACTGGATCATGTACAAGACTAAGATAGTAAGATGTATTGAAAACAAATGCATATTGACAACAAGTCACTTTAGTGTTTTTCTATCCAGTCTAATTCACTTGATAGAGAGGCATATACACACCTAGTCTTAATCTACAATCTGGCAAAGGGACACATTACGAAAATCCATATATGTTTGATATTTAGATATAAAGATCAAATCACAGTGACTAACAATAATTGGCTTGCGTTGGTTGCGTCGTATTCGACTTGCACATAATTGACATGAGCACTACTTGGTGGAGCCTTATGCACACCTAATTTAATTCTACAATCTGACAGTGAATACAAATCACAGTGACTCCTGAGATGCTGCTTCTCAAAACAGAATACAAGTTTTATTCACCAATGATGGCATCATACAACCAAATACTATGTCTTAGTTTAAGATCATCTGTCAACTGACATATAAAACTACTTGGTGGAGGCATAAATCATACAGTTGAGATGTTCATAATCACAATACATTCTCAAAACATGATACAATTCACAGCAACATAATAAACATAAAATCTGAAAGATAGAGATGTTCATAATCACCAAAACATTCTCAAAACAGGATACAATTCACAGCAAACATAATACGGCTAAAATCTGAAAGATAGAGATGTTCATAATCAACATCAAAAATTGTACCATTCAAAATCAGTAGTGTGTAACCTCCAATTTGAAAAATCATTAAACCCCCCAAATGAATGAATGAGAAATACCTTAGATGAAGATGACCAAGATTTACATTTCCAAAATTATGAATCACTAGCAATACTTCTATGAGAGATTGATTAAACTTAAATCTAGGCCTGATCGATCTTTCACAGAAGAATCAATTGATTCTTTGTTGTTGATGAAGTTTTCTGCAGATGAATCTCCAATAAACCCCAAATGAATATTACATGAAGATAATCATCGTGGAATTAAATCAATGAATTCACCCAGTCTTCGATTAGAAAGCAGGGGACGAACTTGGTGATGGTGGTGGTGGTTCGTTCAATTCACCCAACTTTGAATTTAGGGTTACAGGTTAGAGAAGATTGAATATTCAATCAACCAAATCCAAACTCTGTAATCTAAGTAGAAATTGAGTAAAAATTGATGGAGATTTTAGGGTGTGAAATTGATGAAGATGAAACTGGATTTCGATTTCGACGAAAAATAAAGGATTCGAGAGAGATTTCTGCTGCTGATCGTTTGGGAGAAAGAATAGACTATGTCTCAGGCGCTATTGACATAATGTTGGTAGTTGCCCATGCTATCTATAGTTTAAGATATGGCCCCTGTTAACTAACTAAAATTAAATAAATAAATATACACAATTTATGCAGGGACCTATTATGTTTGACCATTTTTTGATTTTAATTATTGGTAAAGCAGTTAAAGACATGGATAGGGTTTACGGGTTGTCTGCAAGCCGGGCATGTTCAGGATTTCTTACTTGCTATTCCAATTATGGGGAACATGCAATTCATTGTAAGGTAGACCCTGGTTTTAAACATAGACATGATCATGTGAGGGACATTTTATATGATATACTATGGAGAGCCGGTATTTCTGCAAGAAAGAAGCGCCTGTCAATTTTTTGACTGATCCACTCGAAGGGAAATCAACGCTCAGACCAGCAGATGTTTTAATTTTTAGGTGGGCTAACGGAAAACATGCATGTGTTAATCTTACAGGGGTTTCTCCATTAGTAGGGATTGGACATGGTGCGTTTATAGTCGGGCAAGCGGCGTTGAGGGCTGCCTCAGGTAAGATAGCAAAACATGAGAAAGCGTGTCTTGATAATGGGCATACCTTTATTCCTTTTGCTTTTGATACTTTTGGTTTTTTAGCTCCGGAGGCGGTTGGACTCCTGAAAAGAGTCCAGAAAGTCATGCACAGTAATGTCATGACTTATGGTTCGAGGGAGTTTGTTTTCCATAGGTTAGGTTGCAATTCAAAAAGGGCTCGCGGCGCAGCTTGTTGCGTGTTTGCGTATTTCTTCTAGGGATGGCCATTTGCCCCACCCAAACCCATCCACGTAGGTACCCGCCCCGTTCTGGTAGGGTTTTACCCGCACAAATGGAGATGGGATCGGGTATGGGTAATACACGAAAACTAAGCTACGGGGATGGGGTGGGGATGGGATTCAAGGTCCCCGCCCCATACCCGCCCCGTATCTTTCACAACTTAGGGGTTTATACTTTTATGCAACAATGTGTATAATTTTTATACTTCCACCACTTAGTCGAGCTTTCTTTCATTTATCATATTCTCGATCGTTCTTGTACATTCATCACTTTCGTTTTTTTTTTTTTGTGATCAGACACATTCTCTAAAAGTTAAAATAGAGAAAATGAAGCAGATAATGAAATGGTTAACGTGGACGAAGATAGAACGGTACAAGAAAAAACAGAAAAACTAATAAGTCATTAACAAATTATTTTATTCACTTTAAGATAAATTACTGAATTTAAGATTATAGAATGCGTCGTTCTTACGTTATTATTTTTGTTTGAATCATATTTAAGTTTTGATTATAATCAAATTTATGTATTAACTCAGTGTTACGGGTAACCCATGGGAAACCCGCCTCATATGGGTATTCCCCATACCCGCCCCGCACCAATTCATATGGGTAACGATACAGGGATGGGTATTTTTTTTACGAACGGGGCAGTGACTGGGATTGACACTACCCGCCCCATGACCATCCCTAATTTCGTCGATGTAAAATATTATTTTATTTTACATTAATTAGATCTTATTGTTGGTCACTTGGTAAGGTACTTATATGGCTTGATACATGAGCCAAACATGCGAACCCTGGTGGACCATAATGCTACAGTTATGGCCTTCAAATTAGGCTACCGCCTCGTTTTACTCTTGAAGATAACGCTGTGTGCTATTAAGAGATGGGACAGGTCAGGAGAGGATAATAATGATGCATTTTGACAAATCAAGATATGGCAATACACCAGCGTCACATAATGCCTGTAAACCCTGGTAAACCGTGCATGATCAATAAGTGTTGGTTTATGAATTTTACAAAAAGTCAATTATGATAGTAGTAATAATGTAGTAGGAAAAATTGTGTCTGAAATTCAATAAGGAAGGACTATTTTGTTAAATAAGGAAGGTAAACTTTTAATTTTAACAAGTGTACTATCTCATTGACATGAATGCTTAACGTGTCAGGATATTTAGAGATTTCTTTAGGGTTTCAGCAAGAATATAGGCGTCTAATTAGAACTGACGATCAGTAGTCTAATCCTAGAATCCTAATGCAATATTTTTCTGCTGGGTCTCGCAAAATCCGCAAAATCACACTTTCCATATATCACCTTGATTTTCGTTTGTTATATACATGGTAAACATAACCCACCCACTATATTTAGATTTGCATACTAGATATTTATAGAAAAAAATAATATATTTAGCTAGATTTGGATCCTAGATACCTCGTTCATAAGTAAAAGAACGAAGGAATTGAGAGGATGAGTTCTAATGAGAAATGTGTTGTTCCTGCCAATGGTCTTGTTAATAATGATCCTCCTCCTCCGAATGGCTTTGCTTCATGGGATGACTTTGTGGAAAGCATTAGTGATATACTAGAAGAGTATATCGATGAATATGGGAATTAGTTCATATTAAGAAAATGATCCATGTTGAAGATGATCCTCCTCCTAAGGGTTTTGCTTCTTGGGATGCATTTGAGAAAAGCTATGGTGCACATTTGGATAATGATTATAATGAATATGAACATGGGAAGCCACCAAGACCAGCAAATTTATGGCTGAGCACTCGGCATAGACTAAATTCAAGTTTTTTACATTATTTTTAGTATGCTAATTTTGTTAATTGTGTAAGAAAAATTATGTAGCAGTCAAAGGCCTACTGTTCAATTGTGCTCTCAATTCTGATTTTTTTTTTTGGTTAAGTTTGTCAGATTTGGCATTGCAATTTATGAAAAATTTGGCTATGTTTTTCAACTCTAATACAAGACTCAGTATATAGTCCCTATCATATTCATGATCCTATCACTTTAACAGCAAAGCCACAACAAAATCATGGTTAACCCTAACTCTTCAGATCCAAATCTCTAAGCCAAGCCCCCTTAAACACATTATTAGTTCATTCTGTTTCATCAAGAGATTGATACTCCAACAGATGAACAATAGACATAAATTAAATAACATATTCACTTGGAATCTAAACAAAATATTGCATCCTTAAATATTAAACATTCACAAAGAGTAAACTTACAAGCAGCTTTACAAACAGACTAATTGAACATCTAAAAAAAACATAAGATACACTAATAACACACACACACACACACACAAAAAAAAGAAGACATAACTAAACAAAAGATGATGGATCGAGATGTGATTCAATACCATTCTTGCACAGGAGAACCATGAAAACAGAGGACTAGATCATTAGGAATCCCCTTCTTCTTCACTGTTGTTGTCGACAATCATAACCACACCTTTGTATGGCCAATCATCATCATCATCAACAACATCATCGTCTTCATCTTCATCCTCAAGCGCTGGCCCAAACAAAAACAAGTGTTCTGGATCATCTAAATCATCATCATCATCATCCTCAAAATCATACTCATCATCATCATCATCCTCAGAATCATACTCATCATCCTCTTCATCGTCAACAACATCATAATCATCATCCTCTTCATCTCCAAAACAAGGAACAACCTTGCAACCAAAATAATCAACAATCTCGTTGTCTTCATCATGAAGAAGAAGAAATCGGAAGGAAGTTACTACTATAGCAGTCATTTTCTCCGGTTTGATACTAAAACTTTCAGTTTTTGATACTGAAACCGTAGGTTCAGTTTAGAGAGAGAGACTTGGAAAAGAAAAAGGCGAGTAGTAGTACTCTCCTAGTCTCCCTTGCTCGTGTTTTATACCGTGACACACGTTTTCACTTTACGATTCAACCTCTAGCTTATCCACGTACAAGCATGATAACTTGTCTAGTGAACAAGTATAACTTTGGAAAATAAATAAATACAGTATATATAAAATAAAAAAATTGGATGGAAAATTAACATCAAGGAATTTAACTTGGAAAAAATATAAATTGGTTTACAAGCTCGTCCAAGAGTGACATCGATAAAAATGGAAAATTAACATTAAGCAATTTGTCTCGGTGGAAATACTCCCCGCAAACTTAGATTTGGACGAAAAATTCTTGCTAAGATCGTGACATCGAAATAAATAAAAGTTGATTTAGAATCTCGTCTAAGAGTGACATCGGTAAAAATTGAAAATTACCATAGATAGTGACATCGAAATATAAATTGGTTTACAAGCTCATCCATGAGTGACATCGGAAAAATGGAAAATTAACATTAAGCAATTTGTCTCGATGGAATTACTCCCCGGAAACTTAGATTTGGACGAAAAATTCTTGCTAAGATCGTGACATCGAGATAAATAAAAATTGGTTTACAAGCTCGTCCAAGAGTGACATCGGTAAAAATTGAAAATTACCAAAGATCATGACATCGAAAGATAAATTGGTTTACAAGCTCGTCCATGAGTGACATCGGTAAAAATAGAAAATTAAATCAATTTATCTCGGTGATCTCCAGAAACTTAGATTTGGATGAAATATACTTGCTAAGATATCTTGACATCGAAATAAAAATCTGGGGTTTAGAAGCTTGTCCAAGAGTGACATCGGTAAAAAGTTGAAAATTACCATCAATCAATTTATCTTGGTGGAGATATTCCCCGTAAACTTAGATTTGGACGATAAATTATACTTGCTAAGATTTTGACATCGAAATATAAATTGGTTTATAAGATCGTCCATGAGTGACATCGGTAAAAATAGAAAACTAAATCAATTTATCTCGGTGATCTCCAGAAACTTAGATTTGGATGAAATATACTTGCTAAGATATCTTGACATCGAAATTAAAATCAGGGTTTTAGAAGCTCGTCCAAGAGTGACATCGGTAAAAATGGAAAATTACCATCAATCAATTTATCTTGGTGGAAATACTCTCGGAAACTTAGATTTGGATGAACTATACTCTCTATGATCATGACATCGAAATAAAAATTGGTTTAGCTGAATAAGTCATGTCCAAGAGTGACATTGGTAAAAAACTTGGATATCGAGTCTTGTCGACGAAGCCAATCATAGTCGTTCGTGAATTCATAATGCCGACCAATCAAATAAACTAGTTACACCTGATAACCTAAGATCCCCAAACATCCTTGCCAATATTATCGGCTGATCGGTCCGATACGACCAATAATGCGATATTATCGGATATTCATATGTATGTATCACTGATATTTCATGTTTCTTCCAGATTAAAGGCACAAACATGATAAAATCCTATATTATCGGCCAGTATTTAAAAAAATAAATAATGATCGATTCGTTTAATACAAATTTAATTGTAAGAGCTAGTTAGAATTGCTTCTAAGAATATGAATTGGGATTTTAATCAAAAAAAATTGGACCAAAAAGCATTTATGATCTTCCAAGGCACTAGCTAGCACTATATTATTAATTTAATAGTTTGCTTTTAAGAATATGTGAATTGGGAGTAAAATAGTGCAATGTAGTTGACTAAGTAGTAAAGAAAAGATACTACTATATATCCAAGGCACTAGTAACAAAGGAATTAGCTAGTACAATAATAATTAATAATAAAAACAATATAGATGTTAGGCAGTAAACAACAACAACAACAAATATCGAAAACATCTTGAAGGGAAATCAAATTTCAAAAACGGTAGTGAGGCACAATGGTTCACTTTAGTGATAGTAAGTTTGAGGTTTGAGGTCGGAGGTTCGAAACTCAGGGTTCACTTTAGACTTTTTTATTTTTCTTTAAAATTTAGGCATTATGTGGCAGAGTGCTGATTTTATTTTGCTTGACCTATTTTGTTTTTGGTCAGGACTCAGGGACCAGGGTATTGAGATATGGCATGATGCCTGAACCAAACCATGCTGCAGTTCAAGATATGGCCCATTTGTTAACTAATTAACAAATAAAATAATTATGCCAAATATACACAAGTGTGCTGATTTTATTTGGTTTATTGACCTTATGTTTGACCATTTTTTGTACACCTAACAAATCTCATCAATGTTAAGCCATTTTAGGTGTGAACACTGCCATTATAGATGCAGTACACCAGCGCCACATCATGTTTCACAACAGGTGCTGGCGCTGCAATATCTACCAAAAAATCAAATATGATAATTATTGTTTGGTTGAACTGTCTATCAACCCCTTAATGGAAGATTTATTAGATATTGACAATCGGAAGAGTATACAACTAGGCTAATGGGGGTATACCAAATTAGTGGGGGGCGTACCAGACCCAAGGCAAAACCAGTTTTCTCTTATGATTTTGGAACCCACCACCCACTAATTTGGTACACTCCAATTAGCAATGTTGGTGTGCAGGAGTTATTATGATGAGTTTAATACTTGTTGCGCATGCCTTTGAATATGTGTGAATTGCTAAGGGACTAGACGTTCCACCGAATGCCTTAAATGACTATTAATGTCATCTTCTCTACAAAAGGAAATTAAACAGAGAATTCCCAAAGCATACAAAAATCATCCTAAGTTAAAGAAAACATAGATTAGAGATAATGGTTGATCTAGGAGGAAACACTGCTAACGGAGATAATCAGCCTTCTGCACCTCTTAAGTTAGTCGAGAAAGTTGCCAACTCTGTCTACTAGAGATTTGGAGATTTTGAAGGTTCTTCTGCAACAAGAGATTGACAAGAGAAATCGTCTGATTGAGTTCGAAAGAGTTCGTCTGGAAAATGCTCCACTGTATGAACAATGGAAGAGGAAGAGAATTGCAAGAGATGTGAGGAAAGCTAGATAAAGATATGAGAAAGATGAGGGGAGAAGGAGCAGATTTGTTTACAGAAAGACCCGCAATGCAACCTCAAGTGATTCTGAAGAGAAAGAGAATGATTTTGAGAGAAGTGATGATCATGAGATAAATTCTGAGACAGGGAAACAAAGAAGGAAGAGAGAAAAGAAGATTGAGGATGCATGGTATGAAAGGTTCTTAGCAGAAAAAGCAATCCCTAGGCTTTTTGCAAGAACCATGAATGAGAGATTGAATGTTAATTCTGATGGAGAAACAATTGATGGTGTTGACGAGAATGGTGAACCAGTTGAGGTTGGAGATTTGGAGGAAGAGAATGAAGATGATGAAGGAAGTGAAGATGCAGGTGATGGAGGTTATGGAAGTGCAACTGAAACATGCAGTCGATATAGCTATGATTACAGCGATCATGAGATGGGCATCGACGACGACGATAACAGTCAGCAGAGCAATGAGAACAACGGTGATGATTCTGAATAATAATCCCTGGAACATCAACAAGATTTCAATGGGAAAGCTTCGATTTTGTGAAATCGGACTAAGAGCTTCTTCGTGAAAATTCAAAGAAATCTTGTAGGTGTTTGCTGATTATTTTTCTCATTGCTGATTTTCCTCATATTGCTGAATCTGCTGACAAATGTTTTCTTGTGGTTATTTGCTATTCGGATGTTTTTATTTTTTGGAACAGATGGGTTTTTTTTATACTGTTATGCAGATGGTAACTGCTAACAGTTTTAAGGTGTTAAGGTGTTAAAAGTTTTAAGGTGTTTGCAGGGGGTAACAGTTTTAGTTTGTTTGTAATTAAGGTGTGTGTATGCAGGGGGTAACAGTCTAGTTTTTCCTGGTATGAATAGTTAATCTATCAGATGTTTGAGGGAATTGCAGACTAGGTTTTTGGGTCATGTTTTGATGTGGATCTTGTGAATGGGTTTGATTGTAATGGAACTACTTAGGAATTAGGGTCTTTTTGTAAATATGGTGGGTTTGACTAGGTATTTGTAAATCTGGTTAATAAAATTGCAATTTCGGTTTCTTTTTGTGTTGATTTGAATATAGTGGGTTACATTTGGTATGCTGGAGATGTCTTTGTGATTTCTAATGAAAGGAACAATGGTATGTTAAACTGTGGTATGTTGAACATGTATTATATGATCTATGAAGCATTATCTGAATTCTATCCAGAACTAGAATCCTGGTACAAGGTAGGGGAACATATTACGGATCCTAATTCTATCCGCTTTTCATCTAAAGGGCAGAAATTGTTTCTCAAAACATACTACAATCTTGATTCACTAATGGTAACAATATCCTACACCCAAACATTATAACTGTGTCTAAGTTTATCAACAAAAGATATAACAAGTTGTAGATCATCTGTCAAAGCCGTAATAACTTGACTCAATATTGAGTCCTGTGAAACCTACATGATTCCACTAACCCACAAAACTACTTGGTGATGGTGGAGGCATATACACATCTAATTTTAATCTATAATGTATTATGACCACTGAATTGTGTTGACTCAACGAGTTAATTAAAAATGATTGATTAACAAACAAATATCAAGCAAAGAATTTAAAGAACCAATATTTTTATAAAACTAAACGAAGCAAAATAATACCAACATCCTCAATATTAAAAAAAAAATTAATCAAAATAAACAATTTCTAAAAACAAAAACCACATTATTCGAAAGTTTCTTTGATAATCTTCTCAACTAAAACCATCGCATATGGATCTGGTACTCGTGTTGCGGCGTTAGCAGGTTGTGCTGGAAATTCAAGTACCTTTTGCTCTAGAGGTGTATCCTTGGGTATTTCTGGTGTGCCAGACACAGTTTCACCAACAAGCTCATTCGAAGGAATGGGAGCATGTACACCATTCATTTCAACAGAAGCAGAAGAAGGAAGAGTAAGATTGTCAACATGAGCTTGAACATCAGCTAACAGGGGCATGCCAGGAACCTTACACATGCCATCAATAGTTATGGTGATCCTTAGCTTTCTAGGTACAACCATTACTATCCTGGGAGTTATTTTAATCCTCTTATTGGAACTCATTTTCTTCCTCTAATATATCAATAATATCTTTTATGCTGGTGTGGTATATTATATATATGTATTAAAAAAACCCTAATTTTTTCTAGGTTAGGAGCATTATCTCCAATTACCTAATTTAGTTGTATTCTGCATATCACTCAAATAAACAAAATATAACAGTTTCCATATCGATAAATATATGCTCATATACGCGTACAACACCACATTGATTTTAGTATATATATGATTTATCTAAATACGGAAAAATAGCACGAAAAAATTGCGTAAACACAACCATGTTGATTGAGTATATGGGGTATATGCTTTATCTTACAGTAGATCATAATCATGCACTCTTCGCTAATGTGCATGCCTTGGCTACACTCTTGCCAAATCTGTAGGTATCTGAAGTATCTCTCTCCATAATTCGCCATGCCTAATCTTCTCTGAACAAATTTCTATTTTTGGTGTAATTCCCTAGGTAATTCACACCTACTCAAAGCCATGCGCAACAATTCCGTCTATCCAAGCGCTATAACCATGCCCAAATTCTCTTTTGGCTTTCGTATATTGGTCAACACCATAAATTACAGCTATGATGGGCAATAGCAATATATATCGGGATCATTTTTCTTTTCAAAAGATTATTTTTTTCTTTTGAAGAAATTTACAAAAGTCAAAAGATTAATATACTATGGTCATAAACCTAATTTTTAAATTTGCAATGGACACATAAATAGAATGTTGATAAACTGGAATAAATCTCACACAAACACGTGAAAATATCCGTTTCTTGTTTGGATCATGAATTTTTAAAGAAAGCATGCTGATTACGGATGCGACCATTGACCAAACGGTGTAATGGTTCGCACCCCTTTAACCTAAGAAGATAACTGTTTATGTTAACCGAATAGAATTTGAAACACCAAAAGACGTGAAAATTCCAACATGTGTGTCGTTTGGGGACACATATTGCATCCATTGGATGCCTTTATAATCTTTACTCTCAGTACCATTCAACAAACACAAAATCCTAAATTCTTCTACATTAAAAAAAATCACCAGTAATAGTAATTGAAATGTTGCCGGAATTAACCAGCGAGATACTACAGCGCCTCCAAACTGCAGAAAGCGTTTTAGCAAGCAAATGTGTTTGTAAAGAACGGAATTCTGTCCTTGCAGACAAAAGAATTGGACTCCTTTTAAGTTTCACTCAAAAAGTGAAAGAAGAAAAAATTACGCAACTCTTCTACAGAGAACAAATTGAGGAGGAAGATTACTACACGATGACGAAAGATTTCTATCAGATGTTATTTGGAAACAATGGTGCCTGGAATATTATCCAACCCTATGATGAAAACATGTCACACCCAATCGTTGGATCTTGTAACGGCTTGGTATGTTTTTATGTTTCACACCACGGCATACAAGATCCTATCTATATTATGAATCCAACAGCGGGTGAGCACCTCCATCTTCCACAAATATGCGATCCAACACCAACGTCACAAATTAGTTGGGATCCACGATACGTCGTAGGGGGTTTCGGCTACTGTGAACATACCGGTGAATACAAAGTAGTTCGAATTCAAGTGGGCGGTAAAGTGGACGTACACACACTAGGAGACAACACGGGATGAGGAACATTTGGAGAATTTCCTTTTACTTTTCATGAATCAGGTGTGTACGCACATGGTTGCATATTTTGGATAAATCATTATTCTTATCACAATGATCAGATAGTATCTTTCAATCTGGACGATGATACATTCCAGTCACATTCGCCACCCCCACATCATATTTATGAGAATGGTTACAGTATTCCAAGACTTGGAATGGTCTTCTCTGGAGTTCACCTTTTATTTTACAACCTTCACGATATTTATGATCTCCGTATTGATTTTTGGGCACCCATTTCCGATAATGATATTCATGCACGGGCACCCGGTGTAGAATGGAATTGGGAACCTAAGAGGAGCATTGTCTTGGATTGGAATTCGTATATGTTTTTCCGACCTTATAAGCTGATAGCCTTGGGAAAGAACAACGATATCCTAATGCAAAACAATAGATGTTTAGTGCGTTATAATGAACTCACCAGAACTTTGACAGAAATTGCGGAGACAAGGTGGGCAAAGGTTAGAGTTATTCCTCACATGTGGAGCGCCGTCTCGTTGAGGAATTTTGGTGGAAAATCGGAAACATGTACTGACGAAGTCCATGCCACCAACATATTCCGTGTGAAGTGTTTTTGTTTTGATGTAGTTTGGTGTTCCATATATATATATATTATAATACTATTTCTCATCTTTGATTTTTTTTTCTTATCTTGTCTGGACTAAAAGTTGTTTTTGAAATTTGAAGAATCGAACTTGATTTTATTTTGGGTAATAATGGTTGGTGTTTTTATTTAATGGAGTTGATGATTTTAAACATATTCCCGACGAGTTTAGAGGGGACTTTATTTTTATGGTGGACAATTTGTTATAGAGGGAGGCATTTCTCTATTTCAGTTGTATTTATGGTTATAAATTTTGCGAATCTACAGGGAGACATAAAAGTAAATCCGAGAGAAGAAAAATGTAAAAAGAAGTGAGAATTTGAGATGCAAAAGGTATAACTGATTGATAGATAAATCAATGATGATATTCTTGAAAATGCAAACGAATGAAAAAGATTTTGTAACTGATGGGGATTTGATAAGTGGAAAAAAATTGTTGATTACGTGACGGGATTCTCTTGATAGACGAATTATAGATTTGAAACTGGTGTTTGACACCAAAACGCAAAACCAGAACATAAATGGGCAAAACAAATTAGAGACATGTAACACATCATTTTAATTTCCAGAATTGTGTTATTACGTCTTTTTTATTAATAAATAACTAAGAAATACAAGAAATACTGATCAATAATAAACCGTCTCTTTTTGAATCATGAACTTCAAAATGCCATGTCCTAGTAGTCGTTAATATCACGAAAAAATTGATCTTGAAGCCGATCAACTCGCTCTTGAAGTATATTCACCAGTTGTTGGAGACCAAAAAAATCATGATCAAAGGGACAACAACATCTACTCTCCCCATGCACCAATTCCACACAATGCTCATCGACAACAAATGCATTAATCTCACGCAAACGCCAATAATCTGCATGCTTCCTCATGCAGATTATGAACACGTCGATTCTAGGCTGAAGAACTCGTACATCGTAGTCTGAGATCTTAAAATCGTCTTCTAGGGTTCTTCTTAATGAATTGTACTCAACAGTTTTAGGACCCATAGCAATAAATTGGTAGAAATATTTTGTGCAGTTCATTCTGATCGAAAAGGAATAGCGATTCGTAGGAGAAGAAAAAATCCTTGTGTTGACAATTAGATATGGTGGCCGAATTTTTATTTATTTATTAGGTTCCGTATGTTCAGAAACTACATCCGATTAAAAAGGAAATTAGATAAAGATCAAATATTCATTCCATACACATATCTCATTATCTATTTTTTGTCATATTTATTGTGATATGGAAACTGAAATATTTGATGTAAGGAGGTAAGGAATACCAAACACCTAATTTGCTTAACATAAAAATGTAGGGGCTAAAAGAGAGATACATGAATCAAGGTACCATTAGCCCATATTGGTAGTGGTAAATACAATTTTGTATTTTAGGTATAGTTCCTGTTTTCTATTATCAATCAATGCCGTTGTATTAAGATGTTGTTGTGATGTGTATTCTAATTCCAGGAGGTAAGCATTACTGAATTGGTGCATAAGTAGCTGTAATGAGAATCGCAGCTATTTTCTGTTATTATGCGTGATTTTTCAAAGCAATCATTCGTATTCAAAACTTGTGCTTTCTATGTATCCAGATCTTTACTCATAGATTTAGTTTGACAATGCGACCAACAACTCCAAAACCATTCAATCATACACAAGAAAACGGTCATTAAACAAGAAAATTAATCCTAAATCCGAAAGTCATTAAGCAAGTCCAACACCATTCAGTCATTAACATCAAAACAGTCATTAACGTTAAAAAAACATGAAAATTAATCCTAAATCCGAAACGAAGATTCCAAAAAACAAAACAAGATTTAGTCGTCCACAGTATCTTCATTTTCTGCCTCACATACTGATTGTGCATGAGAAAACTCATTCCACAACAGATCCATATCATCTTGGTTATTGTTCTGCAAACCTACTTCTTCCTCTTCTCTCATATTCCTTGCCTCTTCTTTCTTCTTCTTTTTAATTGCTTTCGATATATGGTACTTAGCTTTCTCTAGTTGCTCCAAATTCATTTCACATACTGCTAATTTGAACCTCATCATCACTTCTTTTCTCTTCAAGCACTCCTCCTTATCAACTTCTCCCGTTGTCATTGGGGTCTTGCCTTTTGATGGTTTGGAACCACTCCCTTTTTCTGGGTTATTCAGAGCCATTGTTATCTCTGAAACCTTTTTTTCTTCTTCTCCTCTGTTGGGTTATTTTTCTCTCTGGAAAATGAATATAATCCCTAATTCCTTATTCACATTAGTTATCTTTTTTTTTCTTCTGATACCTATTCCCAAGAGACACATGCAATGGTTGAATTCAAAGAAATAATAACACCCTACTAAAACGTCATGTCCTTTCAGACCTACTTCATGACGTAATGGTTATCCTTTAGATTTTGTTCCCTTTTAAATAAAAATTCGGTTATAGATTTTGTTCCCTTTATATTTGTTCCCTTTTAACCACTTATAAGATAAAACGGGAAAATATGCGTTACTTGCCAGCTCATTAAGGACGCGACCATTCAAATAATTCCTGCTCATCATGGACGCGACCATCCGCCAACAGGTGTATTGGAGGTCTATATAAGCTTTACTCGTACATGCTTGAAACATTCTACAATATTAAGAAAATCCTAAAAGCTTGTATTTTTTATTTTGATAATCTTTCATCAGTATAATAGTGATGGATATGTTGCCGGAATTAATTACAAAAATACTACAACACGAAAGCATTTTAGCAAGCAAGTGTGTTTCAAAAGAGTGGAATACTATCCTCGGGGACAAAAGAACTGGACTCTTTTTTGGTGTCACACCAAGAATAGGGAAAGAAGTTACTCAACTCTTTTATAGAGAGGAAGATTTCAGCCCGATCGTAACAGCCAACAATCACGACGCCCAGAATGATGGAACTCACGAAGATTTGAGTAATTTGCACCCAATAGTTGGATCTTGCAATGGTCTGGTATGTTTTTATGTCTCACACCACGGCATACAAGATCATGTATACGTTATGAATCCATAAACTGGTGAGCACCTACATCTGCCACAACTATGCATCCCAATTGCACGAGATCAAGTACTTTCGTGGTATCCACGATACAATGTAATTGGGGGTTTCGGCTACTGTCAACGTACCAATGAGTACAAGGTTGTTAGAATTCACATGGATGGTAAAGTTCAAATACACACTCTAGGAGACAAGAGGGGATGGAGGAACATACCAGAAGAGATTCCTTATACTTTTCGGAGTTCAGGTGTGTACTCACATGGTTGTATTTTTTGGAAGGATTGTTGTCAGTGGGATGGTGGAATAGTTTCTTTCAATTTGGACACTGAGACATTTCATCAACATTCGCGACCCCCGCTCATTCCTGATAATGAATTCCTTGAACTTAGGATGGTTATGTTCGGAGTTCGCCTTTTATTTTACTACATCCATGAGGCCTATGATGAGGGAATTAATCAGCCCCGGGTAGATTTCTGGGCACCCATTTCCAAAAAAAAAAAGCATACATGGGCACCTGGCGGGGAATGGAATTGGAATCATGAGATAAGCATTTTCTTGGAAAAAGATGAGGATGAAGGGTGGCATACCTATTACCCGATAGATTTAATTGGGAAAAACAAGGACCTCCTATTGTGGCAGAATGTGCTTTTATTGTGTTACAATGCACTCACCAGAACTTGGACGGAAATTTGGGGGAAACTATTGTGGGAAACAAGCAGGGTTGCAATTATTCCTCATACGAGGAGCACTGTCTCGCTGAAGAATTTTGGTGGACAATCAGAAACATGTACTCATGATGTCCATGCCACTAACACATTCCTCGGGTTATCTAAGTAGCTTTTAATTTTTTTCTTGTAGTTGTGTTGTTTTTTTTTTTCTTTTGGTATTTGGATTTTATTCTATGTACAATTTATTCCTTGGATTATTTATGTAGCTTTTTTTTCTCTTGCAGCTGTGTTTTTTTGTTTTTGTTTTGGTGTTTGGATTATTTTCTATGTTGAAATGAACAATTTAATTAGTTTGGGTCATTGTTTAACTAGCCAACCTTTGGTTTTTTCCTTTTTTTGCGTTACACCTATGGTCCAGCCGTCCGGGCGCCCACCCCAACCGACCTAGGTAATTAGTCGAAAAGTAGAAAAATTATTTGGGTATTTCCTAAGAGATCAGGATTTATTTTAGTTTGTTATGTTCAGAATGTATATTAGATTAAAAAGGAAATTAGATAAACATGAAAATATTCATTCCATATCTCATTATATTGCTACAATATCTCATTTTTTAGTAATATGGAAATTGAAATATTCGATGTAAATACCAAAGAATATTGATTTAAGATGGAAAACCTAAAAAAATTAGCCGTGTATATATATATAAGCTTTACTCGTATCTGCTTGTAGCATTCTACAATAAAAAAATCCTAAAAGTTTTTTTTTGATAATCTTTCATCAGTATAATAGTGATGGATATGTTGCAAGAATTAACTACCGAGATACTTCAGCGCATCCAAACTGCAGAAAGTGTTTTAGCAAGCAAATGTGTATGCAAAGAATGTAATACTATCCTTGGGGACAAAATAATTGGATTACTTTTTGGTGTCACACCAATAGTGGGGAAAGATAAAGTTACCCAACTCTTTTATAGAGAGGAAGATTTCAGCCGGATGGTAACAGCCAACAATCACGACGCCCGGAATGATGGAACCCATGTTGATTGGACTATGTTGCACCCAATAGTTGGATCTTGCAATGGTCTGGTACATTTTTATGTTTCACACCATGGCATACAAGATCCTGCATATATTATGAATTCAGAAACTGATGAGCACCTCCATCTACCAGAACTATGCATCCCAATTGCACCGGATCCAGTAATTTCGTGGTATCCACGGTACAACATAATAGGGGGTTTCGGCTACTGTCAACGTACCAATGAGTACAAGGTAGTTCGAATTCTCATGGATGGTAAAATTCAAATACACACTCTAGGAGACAAGAGGGGATGGAGGAACATAGCAAAGGATATTTTTTATACTTTTCGGAGTTCAAGTGTGTACATGCATGGTTGTATTTTTTGGAAGGAATGCTCTCAGCAGGATATTGGCATAATATCTTTCAATTTGGACATTGAGACGTTCCATAAACATTCGCCACCCCCGCATCATATTCATGGGAGTGAATTTCAGATAAATACTTACCCATCACCTGGGATGGTCATGTTCGGAGTTCGCATTTTATTTTACTACATCCATGAGGGGATTAGTCCGCCCCGGATAGATTTCTGGGCTCCCATTTCCGAAGAAAATATTCATGCATGGGCACCTGACGGGGAATGAAAATGAATTATAAGATAAGAATTTACTTTGAAGATGATGAATGGCGGACTTATAACCCGATAGCCTTTGTAAATAACAAGGACCTCTTATTTTGGAAGAATAGGCGTTTATTGCGTTACAATACACTCACCAGAACTTGGACGAAAATTTGGGGGGCACTACGGTGGGAAGCAAGGGTTGCAATTATTCCACACATGAGGAGCGCTGTCTCGTTGAAGAATTTTGGTGGACAATCGGAAACATGTACTCATGATGTCATTCCTTGGCTTATCTATGTAGCTTTTTTTCTTGTTGTTGTGATTTTTTTTTATTTTTTTGGTATTAGGATTTTTTTTCTATGCTGAAATGTACAATTTATTACTTGGGTTATCACTTTTTTTTTCTTGTATTAAACAAAAGGCCACACGGGGCAAATTCATTAGAAAAATAATCAATCGTCACACAGGAAAATGGTTGGTATCCTAGCGACAAGCTGATCACCAACACCATTTTGAATCGCTACACCAAGTCTATGAAAAATAAAATTGTTTATTCTAGTAGTAACATCATGACTAGCGAGCAAGACGGTTCCTTTTTTTTTGGCGTTTGGATTTTGCTCTACAGTAGAAACTCTATAAATTAATGCTGCCGGGACCATCAAAATTTATTAATTAAACGAGATATTAATTAACCAATAAATTAATAATTATTAATTTATATATTAATTAATATTTTATTAACTTATAGATAAATTTCATATCACAAGTTAGACAAAATTGATGCTTTCGTCATTGTAAACTTCGATCAACAGAAAACACAAGTTTAGACAATTTGGATCGATGAACATACAGACTGTGAAATCACTCAAGATTTGCAAAATTTGATCGATAAATTTTGCGATCGCAATTTAGTGAATGTCAAAGATGTCCTAAATTATCCGAAAGAAAATGAAGTTACACAGTTGTTGAGTGATGAGGAAATAATCGAGAGCGTTATGGAACTTGATAAAGATGTGGAAAAAGATGATGAAAGTTCTAAAATAGAGCCCCCTTCACAAATCGAGTATATTAAAGCGGTAATCACATTGAATAATTTCTTGCTGAGCTATGAGAAAACAACATCAAAACAATGATAAGAAAAATTAGAGATGAAATTCAATGCGATATTGATTTTAGCAAAAAAACAGAAGAGAATTAAATCATTTTTCAAAAAGTCTGTGTAAATCACTAATGTATTGAATATATATATGCATTATTAATTTATATTTCATATGGGGTCTACGTAGGTCATCAAAAATGTATTATCTTATAATTTTAGCGAATTATTAATTTGGCACGTTATCCCCGACTCGGGACCGGCCAAAAATATTATTTAAGAGAATTTATTAAATAATCGAGTATTAATTAAAGGAGTTTCTACTGTATATATATATAGTGTTGCCTCTAAATGTTGGGTCATTGTTTAACTTGCCAACCTTTGTTTTTTTCCTTTTTTTGCTTTACACCTATAGTCAAGCCGGCCGGCCCACCCCAACCGACCTAGGTAATTAGTTGAAAAGTAAAAAAATTATTTGGGTATTTCCTAAGAGATCGCGTATATTAAATTAAAAAGAAAATTAGATAAATATGAAAATATTCATTCCATATCTCATGAGATCGCGTATATTATTTGTTATGTTCGTAATGTATATTAGATTAAAAAGGAAATTAGATAAACATGAAAATATTCGTTCCATACTACAATATTCGGTGTGAATAGGTGTTTTAAGATAATGATGGAAAACCTAAAAAATTAGGGTTTTGCTTACAAATATATATAAATTCCACCAAGCATAGAAAAAAATTAAAATAGAGTATTAAGAGGAAAATGAGTTCTGCTAAGAGGGATTGTAGAGATGAAACTGAAGAGAGGATCCAAAAATGTCCTCGACTGATGGTTGGTCCTTGTAAATTGAGGATTATCATTACTGTGGACGGAGTAACTACTGTTCCTGGTGTTCCTCTCGACGTTGTAATTAGTTCTGTTGTCAGTAGTGTTGACACTGATGATGTTCCTATTTATGCTGATGTTATTCATGGTGTTCCTCTGGACGCTGTAATCAGTAGTATTGAGAATGACGATGTTCCTGCTTATGTTGATGTTCCTACTATGAATGATGATGCTCCTTCTCCTATTATTGATGAAGATCCCGATGTTCCGGACATGGCAGAGGATCTTAACAAGCATGTGGAGCCTGATGAAGCAGAAATTGCCAAATCTGAGGATGACAAGGCGCCCAACCAGCAAACCACTGCACCCGCTCTTTTGGAAAGAGCAAAGTCAACAAAGACTGAAGATTCAAAAGACACTCGAGGAAGCAGACATATGATCAACAAGCAGTATAACCTGCAACCTTCAACAAATACTGTCGCGGAAGGGAGTAATAGAAAAGCAGAACCACAACACAAGCAGACTTCCTCCACCCCTTCAAAGACACACAAGAAGGAGAATTCGAAAATCCCTCCTCAGCATACGGAAGATCCAGAAGCACCTGATTTTCCCTGTTCAATGGAAGAAGTTAATGAACTACTCGATGCCTGGATTCAAGACGGCGCAATCAAATTGCCTTATGTCAAGAAGGAACCAACTAAAGAGGCCATGGAAAATCCTCGGTATTGTCGCTTCCATAGATACGTCAGCTAGGGCTGTCAATGGGTACCCATTAACCGGGTCCGGAACCGGAACCGATGGATTCAGGTCCGGTTCCGGGTCCTTAAATTGGACCCATTAACCACTTTGGACCCGGCGGGTAATTACCCATATATACCCGTTTATGAACGGGTCCATCCGGATCCTACCCGTCGGGTACCCGCGGGTATTCGGGTATTTCATAAAGGGTAATTGTGTAAAATCCCCAGCGAAAATTAGGTCATATATAAAGCAAAGGATGAAGCTCACCACCCATTCCGAATTTCCGATCTACTTTCTTCTCTTGCCTCTGCCTGCAACTACGAAGTGGAAATCCTTTGTTTCTCAAATTCTTTCACTAAAAGAAAAGTATGATATGCTACTCTACAAATTCTTAAAGGTTAATCAGTGGGTATCTTTCAATTTCTCAATTTTAATCAGTGGGTATCTTTCAATTTCTCAATTTTAATCAGTATTTGGTGTGCTCAATTTCTCTAAATTCAATAATTGAACTTATGGCTCTAATTGTTGCTGCTAGTGAAGTTAGATTTGTGGGTAGAGTTGTCAAACAGACCGGCCTAGATTTGTTGTTGTGTCTAGTTATTAACTTATTATACTATTTCTTATCTAGTAATTGTCTAGTTGAAATGAATCGCTCATCTCTTATTAGTCTACTGTTTATTTTCTTTCATTTTTTTGTATCAATTTTCTTTCCTTGTTCTTGATGATTTCTCTTGCACAGACAAGGCAAACTTATTATGCTTGAATGGGTATCCATGTAATCTCAATGATATGTGAACTCTATGGTTTTTTTTGTGAAAAATCAATGATAGCTCGAAGGTTGGGTGTTTTCAGTAGCTTGCAGCAAACATGCACAAGAGAAAATCAATGATAGCTCGAAGGTTGGGTGTTTTCAGTAGCTTGTGTGTGGTTGATGCGTATGCTGTTTATGCGTATATGCTTGGAACATTTGTCTTTTCCTTACTGTATAATGTATATGCTTGTTAAATTTATTATCGTTTATACTTTATGACACCTGATAGGCTGATACAGATGTTTGTTGGTTTTTCCTTGCAGAGGCAACATGAAAAGTCAAACAGGAAGTAGTGTTCGTGATCATTGTGTTCCTGTAAAGAAGACTAAAGTTACCGTTTCGAAATCCCCGTGTATGCCGCCTCCTAAAGCTGCCGTTTCGAAGGCTGCAAAGAAGAGTAAAGTTGTAAACTCAGCAGAGCCGAAAGAAGTAAAAACTGTAGCCAGTGAGTCAAGTGATTCTGGTGATTCTGATTCTGATCATATAGAAGCGGCAACAACAGATGTGGTTCCGTCACCTACACGTAAACGCAAAAGAACCTCAAAGTATTGGGCTGAATTTCAAGAGGTATTGATAAAAAGGAAAACACACGGAGAATGCAAGCACTGCAAGAGGAATATTGGTGCGGAGAGCAAAAATGGGACAAGCAGTTTGAGGAAACATCTAAATAGTTGTATGGCGTACAAAGGAGCACAACAGCAAATTAACCAAATGTTCTTGAAAGCTAGTGAAACACAAGATGGGTCAGTAGCTGCTTACAACTTTAAGTTCAACCAAGAAGTAACTCGTGGTTGTATTGCAAGAATGATTATCTTGCATGAACTCCCTTTCTCATTTGTAGAGTACATTGGTTTTAGAAGGGTGTTGACTTCATTACAACCCAATATTAAACTTGTGAAGCGGAACACTACGAAGTCAGACTGCATAAAGATTTATCAAATGGAAAAGAAGCATTTGTACGAGATTTTTAGTAAGGTACAGAGTCGCATAAGCCTTACTACTGATATGTGGACTTGTACCACTCAGAATAGAGGTTATATGGCTTTGACAGCTCACTATGTTGATGAAGAATGGAAGATTCAGAAGAGAATTTTATCTTTTAACGTTGTGGATGTGCAACACACTGGAGTTAACATTGCAAAGTACTGATGGAGCAGTTGTACAAGTGGAATATAAATAGGAAGATAGCTTCAATTACGCTGGATAATGCTTCAACTAACAAAGTCGTGGTAAGTGAACTTCTTGCTCAGCTAAAACCAGATAATGGATTACTTTTGGATGGGGAATTATTCCATGTTCGATGTTCTGCTCATGTAGTTGCCATTATTGTTGATCATGGGATGCTGCAAATTAAAGAAGAAATACAGAAAATTAGAAATTCAGTGAAATTTATTAGAGGTTCACCACAAAGACAACAAAAATTTAAAGAAGTTTGCTTGCAAGTCAATGCTCCTGATAAAAATTTGATTCAAGACATTGATACAAGGTGGAATTCTACCTATCTGATGCTTGAAACAACACTTCTATTTCGGGAAGCATTTAACCGGTTCGGGAAGATTGAACCTGATTTTATTAATGTTGCTCCAACGAGTGAAGACTGGAAGAATGCAAGTAGTCTTTCAATTTGCTTGAAGTTCTTTTATAAAGTCACCATTCTCTTTTCAGGTACGTCATACGTGACAGTTAATCGTTATTTTGATACTGCTTGTTCTTTGTATTTAGAACTTCGTGAGTGGTGTGATTCCGATGATGCATTAATCTCAAAAATGGCAGTGAATATGATGAAAAAGTTTGAAAGATATTGGCAACTTACTAGTAAAACATTTGCAATAGCTTCCATTTTAGATCCTCGGTTTAAAATGAAATTATTGGATTACTATTTCCCATTAATATATCCTGGTAAAAGCGAGGAGAAGAAGTTAGAAGTTATGGAAGTCTTGAAAAGATTGTATAATGAATATGCAACACATTATGCTTCTTCAGCTCATGTATACTCAGCAAACATTTCGACAAATCAAGTGAACATGGAAGATTCAGTTGGTAGTAGTGGTAGTACTTCATCTTCTCAAAGTTATTTTACTTCTAGAAGGAAAGGTTTGACGGAATTTCTGGAAGAAAGTTCACAACATGACGTTGTTCGCACAGATCTAGAGCAATACCTATCAGTTGATGTTCACCCTATTAGAAAAGAAAGTGGTATTGATCTGAATGATTCTAGTTTTGATGTTTTGGGGTGGTGGAAATTTCATGGACCAATGTATCCAATTGTAGCAGTGATAGCTCGTGATATATTAGCAATTCCTGCGTCATCGGTGGCTTCTGAATCTGTTTTCAGCACCAGTGGTAGAGTTGTAGATAAATTTCGTTCTTCAATGCTTCCAGAAACAATTGAAGCTCTGATATGCACACAAGATTGGATAAGAAGTGCGCTGAAGAGTAAGTAACATATTCAATTCATGTTTGCTATTATATCAATTTTAGTTAGTGATTCATTTAATATGGTTCTTGTACGTCAACTAACTATTTTATTGTGTTAGATGAGGGATTTGGGTTAGGTAGTACTTCACTTCAGACTCTTTTGGAGGCAATGAAGGAGCTCGAGTCAGAAGATGATGATGCAACATCGCACATTGTCTAACTGACTGACTATCAATTTAAGGTAAAATAACCAGCTAACCTTGGAATGCACAAATTTGTATTTCCTTAAACTTTGTCGAAATGTGATTAGTAGTACAGTATAAGAAAGTTTGACTTGTGTCTGTCTATACAATATTTGTCCTAGCTAGTTGTATATTTGGGAATTTTAATGTTTGCTTGTGGTCCTGGCCCTAGCTAGTTGTATATTTGGTGAGTGCAATCATGGAAGCAACTCTTGCTTCATCACAGGCAAGGTCCTTGATTGTGATATGGTTACTTGTACACGTTGTTTGGTTGAATATGATCAACTGTTTTTGTTTCTATTGCAGGAACAATTGGAAATATGATGGTGAAATCTTTAGTGAACTGGTTGGAACTTCTTTTTGGTATATATATATTATATAGGCATAGCCAAAGAACATGCGAAGCGCGAACTACATCCTTCTTTTTTGTATATGTACTTGTGAAGGAAACGCATTTATCTTTTGGGGATTCTACACTTTATAGAATGATATGTCTGTCAACTTTTGTGGTTATAATACGACAGACTATATTAGCCATTAGGGCTGGCGTTACTTGTAGTTATCGGCTAAAAAAATGTCTGCCGACTTTTGTATTTAATATTTATCATATATAATGGCAGATTCTTACTTATAGCTAGGAAAGTAACTTTGATTTTCCTAATCTAAGGATTCTAAGCTCAAGTTTACTCTACTTTTGTATGTATGTTAAAGATGGTCACTTTTCAGGTGTTGAATAATCTTTTTTCAGTACTCAGGAGCCATAAAATTGGGAAGTCATATAACTGATATAAGTTTGTGTTTTTACCCGATGGGTACCCGGACCCGGTGATTACCCGTGACCTTTACCGGGTCCGGTTCTGGGCCAACACATTATGGAACCGGTCCCGGAACCGACGCTGATATGTCGGGTCCGGTTCTGGGCCATGTACTACCCGGGAGGACCCGGACCCGTTGACAGCCCTAACGTCAGCCATCCCACGAGTGATTGCAAAATTTTGAAGCGCATATTCAAAGAAAAGGTTGAACCCGAAGAGCTCAACCCGGGGACTGAGGGGGTGCACAAAAACCCCCTCCCAGTCAGAACTTTTACCATCTCCGAACCTCTTGTCAAGGAAACGGTCAAATCTCTGATCGAACATGTCTGCGAGCTGTTGTATCTTTCGAAAGCTCAAAGGAAAGACATGTTTGCTGTACTGAACCACATCGTGTCCGGAAGACTTCCGCTGATCCAAGAGACTACTACCGGACCTTCAGCCACCGACACGGAAATGTATGACTGGGGATTGCTACAGTGCACATTAAAGGAAATGAGTTCAAGAGGGCGTTCATAGATGTTGGTACCGCCGTCAACATCATCCCTTTGAAAACTCTCATAGCTGCTGGTATTACTCGACGGGAATCCACCCACGCTCCCATAGCAATCAGGGACCACGAAGGAATCTCCAGAAACGCATACGGCTTCATCACTCTCAAAGTTACGGAAAGATCGATCTGCACTGAGGCCAAGTTTTTCATAATCCGGGAAGACCCTGGATACGACATGGTCCTTGGGAGAACTTGGATTCATGATGAAAGGACAACGATGCCTTCAACACATCCTGTCATCGACAAGGATTCCGAGTCGGAAGACGAAGCAGAGGACGCATCACCGTTTGAGCATCTGGAAGAAGTAAAAACTCTGATGGGACTTACGCAGGAACTTGGAGATAATACACACACCTTTGTCAGAAGGTTTCGAGATCAGGCAAGTCTTATTCCTCCTCTTGCTCCAATATTACCAATGTTCAAATACGCTACTATGGTCCAGGGACTTCTCCCCATGAATAATTTAGCAGTCATCAAAATCTACGAGTGGGTAACTTCACCTCAGCAATATTACACTCAATGGTTGGATTCAGAACTTCTTCAAATCGGTCACTCCATCGAGAGGTTTATTGCTGAAGAATTGGCTAAGCATGATCAACACTATGCTGGATACTCTATTCTGCGTGAGTGTCTATACGGGCCACAATCAAGGAATTCCATCAAACAAGGAATTCCGAATCAGCGGAAGATATTCAAGGCACGATCGACCAAGCCTAACAAGTTTCATGAAGGGGACCTGGTTCTCAAACCAGTTCAGCGCGGTCTTCATTCTACAAGGAAATCCAATTGGGAAGGACCATTCATGGTCGCTGAGTCCGTGCCCGGAGGATACTACAAATTGACCAACACAGATGGCAGAACCCTACCAGTAATTCACGAAAATTGGCTCAAGGCGTTTATCTGAAATTATTGGACATTTAAGGTATTGGGCGTTTGAAGCACTCATGGTGTTGGGATTTAACATTTAGGATTTTCTTTCATTTGTATTTCAATTCCTCCAAAACATTTGCAATACTTGCAATCAGTATTTGAATTCAACAATTTATCAAAATTCAGTTCATATTTTGTAAAAGAAAATCTCTATCAAATCTATAAGAAAATCCTTAACTATCAGTCGATCCAAAACCTTTTAAATATCAAAACCCAAGTATAAACCTCACATCTCTCAGAAGTTCAGAAGTTCAAAAGATCAGCAAGAAAAGGCTTTCGCTCATCAGCATCCTTCAAGGCTTGCAAAGCCGCCCTCTCCTTGTTCAACTCCTCGGTCAGCTTGGCAATCTTGTCCTCCTTCTCCTCCACAACATCATTGGGAAAGGGTATGTTATTTTCACATGAATCCTTGATAACTTTTATTTGCTTATGAAGCCATTTCACGTTAAGGCCAAGTCTTTCTGAATTATCCAAGTTAAACTCCCAATCAAAGAGTATATCTGGAGTCACAGTATTCCTGGGTCTCGTATGCATATCACTCGCGACACGCAAGATAACGCCTACTTGCATGGTTAAAGCATAAGCACGCCCAGGGTTCCTGTCAACGATCATGTGGCCAAACTTCTTCCATATCGTCTCGTACAAGCGTGCATATCCAATGGGAACGATGAATCCACCGACCAGTTCATGATACGGGAGTGAAGTGTTAAAGGGAGGATCGAAATCAACCCCTGCAGTTGGATATTCATACACTATTATACGGTTCTCAGTCACTGGAGCGGCTTCCACGACCAAAGCAACAGTTCCTTCGGTATTCTCCGTTTCTATCTCGGTTTCTTCTATCACTGAAGCAACAACCATCTGGTTTTCCATAAAATCAGCAGCGACCATCTCATGGATTCGAAGTGCATGGATGGTTGTCTCTTCATCAATAACTTCGGAAAGGTTAGAGTTGTCATCATGGGCTCCAGTATCCTCAACTTCAGTATTTAGCACCTAATACGAAGATTACATGAGGTTAGAATCACGAAGCCAAAGGAGATTATGAAACACAGCATACCATCAAGGCAACATCATCAAGTTTCATCATACTTCATTCAAAGCACGAGCAAATAACATGAAAGTCATGAAAACACATTTTACGATGAGTCCGTCTGAGGAAACTGAACTCTGCCCTGTACTAGGAGACGAACTGGGAGAAATATACAAGGAGTATGAGGATGGATCATATTCCATTCTCTTTGTATGTATGTCCTATATGACATGTCAAAATTTCATGACAATCCGATGAACGAGCGAGTAGATGTGGCCAAAATATCAAGTGATGCGCAATCTGAAAAAGTTCTAGAAGTCTCCTGGAAGTTTACTATTTCGCCTTTTTCAGGCTCTGAACGTACTCAAAACTTAAAAATCTTCTTTGCTAAAGCTTGGAAATTTTTCGGGCTTTAATTGCACATGAAGATCATCAAAATCCGACTCCGGGCGAGGATTCTACAGCGTTTTTACTAAAAAGCTGGGTTCTGAATTTTCTGACGACGCAATTCGACTAAGTTTTCATATATTCACATGGGTTCTCATTCATTCATTCACAAGTCAACACTTTTGTACTTCTATGAAGAATATACAGGATATGTACTTACTTTAAGAGTCACCGAAGTGTCCAAGGGGTTGGAATTGTCCACATCAACGACAAGAGGAACATCACTTCCATCCGGCTCCGAATCTTGGGAATTACCTCCACCCCCCTTCCCAGAGGATGATTGAGTTCCAGAATTCTCCATCTCCATGACGACATCCTCCTGTACACGTCCTTTACAATCAATATTTTCATCCATGAAGCTCCACATTTGAACATATGAAGAAATACTTACAGTTTCTTCGTCACTCAAATCATCGATTGCTTGTTCAGTAGCAGAAAATTGAAGACCTTCAAGACTCGATGGAGTAAAATTCTGCAACAAAATTAACAACATTGGATTCATGATTCTAATGTTAATAGCAATGAAAGTCACCGTGGGAAATATTGGGAACTCACCAAAGCACCAACTGGGGACTTTACGGTATTGGGTAACAGCTTATAACCTTTATGCCTGCCTTCCCCTCCATGAATAACCGCCTCAGTCTCTGAGAAATCTACACCGATTCGAGGTCGTATATTACGACCGTCCTGTGGTGAAATCCAGTAATGTAATTAGAATACAGTTCTTATAATTTCGTGAAGATTATATGAAGAAACATACCTGAGAGCATCCTGGAGACGACTTTCGTTTATCACCAGAAATATACTTCAATCTGGGTCGACTGGAAATCATCTTAGCCGAAGGAAGATCCTTGAATGGAGGTCTGGGAAATCTTACAAAGCCACGCAAACGCCCAAGTTTCTGGTCCCATAATTCTACATAACCTAGGGTTACATAGGCGAATCTATCAGAACCAGGAAACCAGTAGCTACTCCCTTCCACGTGAGTATAATCCAAATGAGTCCTGAGTTGCTCAACTGATGGCTTCCTTTTTCGTATGGTTGGAACACACTGATCCATACCCATTTGTCGAGCTTCTCTATCAATATTATACTCCTCCACTGAAAGCTCTCCAAACGTGACTGATAGCAAATGACCAGGAGTGCAACTCAACATGAAAGATCTTTCGCCATCACTCAGATGCGCACCAGACGTCAAACTCGTGCCTTCTCCAGTATTGAAAGTCAACGGCTGAGAAACATAATCAGGGGCTGACACCCACGGGCGAAAATTGAACTCAGATTCTTCATCTAACACATCAATAAAACGTATTTTAGAACGAGGCTGCTTGATGGACCAACGCATGATCCTAGCATTATCTTTCTCGAGGAAAGTATGATGCGCATCAGTATTCGGCCCTTGCAGAACATTACGTGGAGTAGGTGCATAATTCTTAAAATGCTCCCACATCAAAGCTTGAAGAAACATCGTGTTGGCATAACACTCAATCTTCATAGAGCCGTTCGACACATTTGAGTCTATAATCAAGGAGTCCAGGTTGTAATACAAGGAGCCTAAGAATAAACTACCTATCGGAAGTTGCTCACCTTGAGCCATCTTAATAGCAAAGGGAATCACAAAAGGCTTCAACAAGTTTCCACTGTCTTCAAAAACGTCTCTGGACAACCATAAACATAAGAAAGCAGCAATGGGTAACATACCGTCGATGGGTTTATCAGAAACCTCGTCTTTGGGCCTCCAGTGTGTCAACCAGGAAGCATAGCATCCTTTACTACCAGCCTTATTCGCTTTCTCCATTGCAGCTGTCAAGACATGAGAAACGGCGGTCTCCTCATCTGAAAGATCCCTAGGAAGATTGCCCGTGATCGGGAGATGCATCAGAGCCGCCACGTCTTCCAAGGTAATGGTAAACTCTCCCCATCTACATATGAAAGTGTGAGTGGGAATGCACCAGCGAGCAAACAGAGCCACAATACCACTTGCGTCATGATAAATGAACAACTCTCCAGAAGCTTGAATATCTCTCGTCACCTGCACCTGGTCGAGCATAGTCCTCACATGAGGAAAACCCAACATATGCCTCGCCCAGCTGGCAAATTTCTCCAAAGGTCGTTGAGAAAGATTAAACTCTATGATTGATGAGGCGAAGACCCCTCGTTCAATACAAAATCGAATCATTGTCTTAGGAGTCACCAATTTCTTCTGAGTAATAGTTCTGGGATTTATCAAAAGACGATGCACTGGGGATTTCAAATGTTGCTCAACTCCTGGGATATCTTTTTCAAAGAATGCATCATCTATGTTCGGGACATTCTTAATCCCAGGGATTTCGTCTTCGTCTCCCCCCAACGGAAGTTTCATCCATGCATGTATCATCTCTGGAGATACCATCATCAACGCACATCTCTTCCCTCGAGGCGTCGTCAGCTTGGGAATTGGACATCTTTGCTAAGTAGCTGAAAAGGTTCACACTACATTCTACTTCAGTATGCCGTCCAGATATAAATCAAGGAAATACGAGAAAAAATGATAACTCTTAACTCTTACCTTTTATACTTCCACTAACAATAGTTATAGTAATGCTAGAGTTAACACCCCAAAATCGTTCGTCTCTTCGAAAACTGCAAAAACGAACGAAACTTTATTTAATTTCCGAAACTGATTTTTCATGAAATCACGGACACAATTTCCATAATGTGAACATTCACACAACTGACCTATGAAGTTTACAACAATAAAATATTTCATCATAAATATATTGTCTATCTTCGAAGGTTTCTCAAAACCCACGTTTCTGATTTTTCGAAAAAACAGCAATTAATGCAACTTGCATATATAAATTCTCAAATAATTTTATCTAATGAAAACAAATTCATGCAAATAAAATATACCATCATATTTTACACAATATATGTCACGGCTACATATATATAGAAAATAAAAATTCCTTCGTATTGTTGTCTTTAAAACGAAGGTTTATTTCAAAAATATTGTGAAAGCTCACATCTCATACATATAATAAAGTTTTTTATTTACATGAAACCTCATAAGCAAAATTTTATCACTGGACACAAGTTCATCATACATATTTTCCTTCGTGTCATCGTTATTTGTCTTTAAAACGAAGGATTATTCCGATTTCATGAAAATTCACTTCTTTTATGATAAAACCGTGGCACACATGAAAGCTCATACACTAAGTTTTATCACTGGGCCTAGGTTCATATACTAAAAAATCTCTCCTAAGTCAGGGATTATAGTTAGTTTTCAAAACTAACGATTGAACGAACATACGTTTTTCAAAAACGAGGGTTTTTTCATAAAACTCACACTAATATATACACATGTATATAAATTCATCATGATCAAAGCATGAACAACTCATGAGGATCATAAACATCAGCAAAAAAAAAAAAAA
>NC_039360.1:47748433-47794820 GCF_003573695.1 Papaver somniferum | reverse complement strand
TGTCCACATAGAGATATTCTAACTACAGTGGATACATGACATCCACTGTGAGAGCAATTTGCAGACATGCCAAAGTGATTATCTCCTAAACATTTTTAACATTCAAGAATGCATATTCACATCACACAGGATAGCAAGTTAAGGCTTCCTTAAGACCCTAGCAATTGAAAATAACACATAATAAAACTGAAATTAAGAGAAAACAACATATGAATTGAAGTTCAAACAAAACAGGGAAAACATATGAGAAACTGGCTAGCCCAGTTCTCTACAAGAGTGAAACTGGCTAACCCAGCCTGCTTCTACATCACACCCAATATCCCCTTTTATACATGCAACATCAAAATATCAAAATCCCCAAAAATTAGGGTTTCACCTAAATCGAAATTAAATCATACCTACTTTCTGAAAACACTCAATAACGTCGACCCATTCTTCTATTGCGTCTTCTGTGTCTTCCCATGCCTTCAATTTGTCCATTGATGCCTACCAACTATTCTCTCCAATTTCACACACAAACGGCTAGGGTTTGGGGCGATGTGAAATTGAAAAGGCTAGTTGAGAGACATAGAGGTGATGATGGACTTAGGGTTGGTGGTAAGTGGAGTTAGTGGTGGTTGTGGTAGTGGCAGAGAGTTGGTGGCGGTGGTTCTGCAAACAGGGTATGGTGGTGAAGGAGAGCTCGATGGAAGAAAGAAGAAGGGGTAGTTTGTTTGGGTTATATGTTTCTGGTACTATGGTGTTAAGCGGGCGTATCGAGTTTGATGATCTGTGACGCTGAGCCGTGGGATGTGGAGTTGATAGAACAATCTGACGGCTAGATGGAGTGAAGCTTGTAGCGACCGCTGGATTATATAATACAACAAAATCAACGATGCCAGATGGAGTTAGGTGTTGTAGTGTTAAGCGGAAGTATCTGGGTTTGATGCGCAGGCAAAGAAGCGATCGTTGGATTCAACTACAATCTAATCTGAAGGCTTGGAATTTAGGCACTATGGTGTTTTGCAGGAGCTTCAGATTTTGATGCACGATGAAGAAGCGACCATTGGATGATGAGATGGATCCAATCTAACGGCTGAGAATGGAGGCGGGTATGGATATAGAAAATGGGTTTGGGTAAGGGTTTTGGGCCTTGGGTATGCCAAGCCCATATATTCTTTAAGAACAATTCTTCCTTCTTGAGCCCATTCCTAGCTTTTTGGTCTTGTGCGCACCATTCTTTGCGGCTTCCTTGCGTAATTTCTTCCGGCTTATCACTACTCTTCAGCTCTTTTCAGCTCCGCAAGTCATCCAGACTTTATTTATTACCTAAAAATGCAAAATTAAGTAAGAAAAATATTTATTCTTGAAAACAATGAAAATACAGAATATGGGATAAAATGTAGAATTAATGCACAAAAGATGAGTTAAATGCCAAGAAAAATATATAGAAATATGCACTTTTTAGGACTCATCAGCATACCATGGTTCCCGGTTTTGGACTTTACACAAATGTGAATACACACTATGTTTATATCCAATCATGGTTACAAATCATCTAAACTCTCATTTCAATCATTGAAACATTCATAAAGGATGACAATAGTTGTTTTCACTAATATTAGCATCAAAGCGATTTTCAAGTTATTGAAATAATCAATACACTGGTACACATAGACCCTTTTGCCACGCCACTTCGGTTTGGACTAGGCGTGACTTCTGCTTGCGTGGTTTTAGGTAACATGGCGTGGTTTTAGGTAGCTTATAGCCACACTTGCCATGCGTGTCTATTTCTGCATGAAATAGACACGCCAGACCCATATAGGCGTTGCTATATAGGGTCCCAAAAACTTAAGTACTGGTACTCTATAGACACAGGATTTATTGTTTTGGCGTGGCTATTTGGTTCACTATAGACACGCAAATTTCTTTTGACGTGGCTATTTGATTCACTATAGACACGCAAATTGCTTTTTGGCGTGGCTATTTGGTTCATTTTAGACACACAAATTGCTTGTTGGCGTGGTTATTTGGTTCACTTTAGACACGCAAATTGCTTTTGGCGTGGCTATTTTATTCACTATAGACACGCAAATTGGGTTTTGGCGTGCCTATTTGGTTCACTTTAGATACGCAAATTGCTTTTTGGCCTAGCCATTGGTTATCCGATAGACACACCATATAGGTTTAACGTGGTTATATGTTATGTTTTAGCCACGCCAATTTCACTTACTTTCATCCACGTGGCTGCATTAGGAACCGTTGAATACCATCCACATGTAATGTTGTGAACCGTTCATTGGATATCCTATAGACACGCCCCATAGAGCGTGGCTATATGTGATATTTATCCACGCCAATTTTCAATTACCTTGGTCCACGTAGACGTATTACGAATCGTTGGATCTCATTTAAGATGATGCAATATTGACCGTTAAATTATATGCATCCTTCACCGTACACATGTAATGTTGTGGGCCATTGATTGGATATCCTATAGACATGCCCCATATAGCGTTGCTATATGTGCTATTTAGCCATGCCAATTTACAATTACCTTGATCCACGTGGCTGTATTAGGAATCGGTGGATCTCATTTAAGATGATGCAATATTAACCGTTCAATTATATGCATCTTTCACCGTCCACATGTAACGTTGTGAGTAGTTCACTGATTTCCTATAGACACTCCCCAAAGAGCGTGGCTATATGTGATATTTAGCCACGCCAATTTACAATTACCTTGATCCACGTGGCCGTATTAGGAATCGTTGGATCTCATTTTAGAAGATGCAATATTGACCGTTAAATTATATACATCCTACGCCGTCCACATGTAACGTTGTGAGCCATTCATTGAAGAACCTATAAACACGCCATATAGCGTGGATATATGTGATATTTTGCCACGCCAATTTATAATTACCTTCATCCACGTGGATGTATTAGGTACCATTGGATCTCGTTTAAGATGATACAATATTGACCGTTCAGATGTAACGTTGACCGTCCACATGTAACGTTGGGATTCGTTCATCAGAGAAACTATAGACACGCCATATAGCGTGGCTTTATATGATATTTATCCACGCTATTTTATATCTGCTTAATGTGTCTTTATGTTATGTTTAGCCACGCCAATTAATCTCGAAGCGTGTATATTACGCGTGTGACGCCTCTAAGCCGTTCAGATATGGCGCATCTAAACCATCCACCTGGCACTATCCAAATTCTCTTATATACTTTATAAATTGTGGTTAAATATGACATTCATATATGCCAAAAATTCATATTAACTCAAAATGGATATTAAGAGAAGTAATAAGGGAGAAGGGAGAATTTCTTATTCACTTAAGAAATTGGGATACAAAATACAATAGCCTAAGGGAGCTATTTATACAAGTCTTAAGGTGTTAGCTTGTATACACCACCTAGTATTACATGTCACACTACATGTAGGATGTTATATAGCAATAACACCTCTAGCTTGCAAACCATGCAATTCAACACCCACTAGCTTTAGGTGTTAATCTCATCCAACAAAGTAGCTTACTATTGCTTAAGTAGATTATACAAGTTGCTTGGTGTAACAAGGTGCTTATGCAAGGTGCTTGGTGTAACTAATGGTGCTAAGTGGATAGCCACCATATCCCATGCATATTATAACATGCCACACTTTGATTTGGCGTGTTTATTAAAATGTTGAGTAGCTGAACCAGTTTAGTTTTTTCAAAACACCCTATAGACACGTCTAAAGATGGGAAGCTTGGTGGATTGATACGTTACCTAACTTCTTTGTGGTCATGCGTTCGAATATTGCGTTCGAAAGATTTTTATTAATTTTTCAGAAGGATGGGCTTGTTCAGAAGGATGACAGCGTCTTCTTCTAGAAGTTTTAAGGTAATTGGGCTTCCACTTGCCACTTCAAGCCCATCTCGGACGATAGTTGAGGGTAGCTGCGGTTCGGTACTGGGTTTCGACTTCGGGTCACGGGTATCCCGATTAGAGAGTCCGCTTTTCCAAATAGCTACCAAGTGTTTGATGCCGCCTCTTAACGGCCAATAAGTTGGGGTGGCGTTCAATAGGTCTTTGCATGCATTTAGTAGGCATGTGCCTCCACGATATCTCAACTAATTGATCTCGAGGATTGAAAAAGGATGGGTGAGATATGTTAACTGTTGGTTTTCTCGTCCATAAGGCCTCTTTGGAAGAAATCAGTTTTAATTTCCAATTCTGTAACTCTGTAACTTCCACATTCCATCTCCGCAAAATCCCTTCAGTGTTCCAATTGTTGAAGCTATGTCTAAGCGAGGTTATAATGCATATCTAAATTTGAATGATCGCCCAGCCATGTCTACAAATCAGGAATCCATGGGTAGACTAGAGGAGAAGAAGGCTAAGATGAATATGCAAGAAAACCAAGTATTGATTTTTGATAATCATGGAAGAATTGTTGGGTTCAAGGTGTTGAAAGTGAATTTCATAGTTGTAATTGGCTTTATTAGTAATTGTGATGGTGTTATTCCCCCATTTCTCCAATTTGACAGGTAGTAGAGATAAGCAGTAGTAGCAGTGAGGAACCAAAGCCAAACATGCAAGTTGGTACTGGAGGTGTTGGAGAAGTCAAAGAGGATAGGGTTGTTATGCATGATAGTGCCAGTGTTTATGCGTTGGATCCTCAACTTCCTCAACTCCAAGGGGCTGATGAAGGGTGGGTGGTGTATGTCGTTCATCCTGACAAATGTCGGTTTGTGATTAATGAAGGTGTGGTGCTTGTAGGGGAGCAACAGGTGGTTTGTGGTGGTGCTAGACAGGGGTTCTATTCTGCACCAGTTCCAGTTGCATGCAAAGTTAAGATTCAGGAGAATGACACTCATGGTCTCCCCAATGATGTGGTAGTATTCCCCAATATCTTCATGCTGGCACCAGTGATGCGATAGTTGGCAGAGGATGCTTACGATATTGCAATCTTCGGACCAGGGGAGATAACTGATTCTAATGAGATTCCTGAGGATGTTGTAGTGCTTATGCCTCCTCCTAGGGGAAACTATTATGTGCCAAGGAGAAGGGCTGCACCAGAAAGGAGTGGAGCTAACAAGAAGGTTGTTGGAAGTGGTGTGGGGACCTCTGGGGTTGCACCAGGATCTTGACCAGTAATCAACCATCCCCTTCCAGATGGTAAAGTAAGTATTCTTGTAAATGTTATTTGGCTGAATATTGCATATGTTTCTCATGGATAAACAGTTAATGCTAGTGGTGCTGATTTTGGATTTGATAGTGTTGGTTTTAAAGACAATGATGTTCAATTGAATGTATATGTGGTTCTGGGTTATTGTATTATGCTTGGTTGAGTGGCTGTTGTGTTTAAATTTAGTTTTGAGCTTGATATGGTGACTATAGTAAATAGCAGGGGGAATTTGAAAGGGGGTTATGCCCAAAAGTGTTTTCTACAGAAAGTTATTTACTAAAAATGTCTATTTTTTAAAAAATTCCGAAAAAGGTATAATATGTACACATTATAGGTGTGGATTCTTGATATTTGTACACAATATCAAGCAATGGGTACATATTCAAACATTTTTGGTAATTTATAACATTTTTGGGAATAACTAAAGAAAACTAGACACCTTTGTAAATTTTCTCGTTATCATGAAGGTTTGAAATTGTTTTATGGGGTTAATAGTTTTATCTGGCATTCATATGAACTACTCCAACTGGTATCATAGGCAACTTTGAAGTTATAGAGATAGAATAACATATTAGTACAGGAATGCTTGAGAGAGCAATAAAAAATCTTACCAGAAATGCAGTGTGGTAGCTGAGAGGAAATTTTTTGATAGCACACATAGTCCAGGAGTAGGATCTTTTAGAAACCAAATTGCAGACTCCCAAGTTATTTATAGCATTCCAATGCAACGGATTACCAAAGAAATTTTGATTGTAGGTGTTTAGAAGATTTGCAGAAATAGTTTTGGAGAACCCAATAACTTGCAGAACATGCAAGTCAGAATCTATTCCAGAGAAAGCTAGGGAATTAGTCTTGAGGGTTTTGGGTGTACTTTTTGGCCACACTTTCAACTTGGCGTGTTTATTTAAGTGTTGAGTAGTTCAACCAATGTAGTAGTTTTAAAACACTAATCAAAAACATCTAAAGATGGGCAGCTTGGTGGATTGGTACGTTATCTAAATCCTTCGAGGTCATGCGTTCGAATATGGGCGAAAGATTTTTATTAATTTTTTCAAAACGAACTTTTTAGCCACGCTATAAAACCGGCGTGTCTATAGAACGCACACTATGGACACACATATACTAGCGTGTCCAAAGAAGAACTTTTTGGCCACACTTTCAACTTGGCGTGTTTATTTAAATGTTGAGTAGTTCAACCAATCTAGTATTTTCAAAACACTAATCATAAACATCTAAAGATGGCCAGCTTGGTGGATTGGTACGTTATCCAAATCTTCGTGGCGAAAGATTTTTATTAATTTTTTCAAAACGAACTTTTTAGCCACGTTATAAAACCGGTATGTCTTTAGAATGCACACTATGGACACACATATACTAGCGTGTCCAAAGAAGAACTTTTTGGCCACACTTTCAACTTGGCGTGTCTATATATCTTACACTATGGACACGATATACTGGCGTGTCTATAAATCGTACACTATGGACATACATATACCGGCATGTCCAAAGAAGAACTTTTTGGCCACACTTTGAATTTGGCGTGTCAATAAATCGTACACTATGGACACGCATATACTGGCGTGTCTAATGAACCAACTTTAAAACCACACCTTAAATGGCGTGACTAACCTTTTGGACACGCCACAACTCCCTAATGTGGCCATAAACTGGTCTATAAACACGTCCAATACCTAATGTGGCCATAGACTGGTCTATAAACACGCCCAATCAAAAATTTGAAGTTAACGTGACTAAACAGTTGAAATTTTGACATGCTAGTAGCCCTGGCGTGGCTGAAGACACTTATATGAACACACCCATTGAACATTGCGTGTCTATAGGGTAGAAGTATACCCTATAGACACGCCAAAACCAAAAAGGCATGACAGGCAAATTTATATTTGGCGTGGCTAAAGGCCATTTCTGTACTAGTGATACGAAACATTCCAGGTCTACATCAAATGACTGTCTCACAGAAATCATGTAAGATGTTACCAGGCAATTTTCACATGATCATCTTTTGACTTTCGTCAAGAATAAAAGATGAACTTGGTTAAAGCGAAAGCTTACCAACACATATTTTGAGAAATAGATAAGCGAGATAAACTCAGCTCGAAATATCAAATGTGTATAGTTGAAGTCTATATAGAAATACGACTTTTGTCTCACAAAGGAGATAAAATAGATATACTTTTGAGTGATAGATGAGTTCAAGTCTCCACATACCTTTTCTTGATGAAGTTCCACAAGTTCCCTTGAGTAGTTCTTCGTCTTTATTCGATGAACGTCGTTGAGTCTAAAGCTCAACTACACTTACTATCCTAATATGAGACTTAGCTTTCAGTAAACTAAAAATCAATATTTATGGTTTTGGCAACTAAAATTGACAAACAAGCTTGAGATAGCAACGCTTGCGGGTTCGACCGAGCAGTGCTCTAACAACCATGGTTCGTGAACCGGGTTCGCCAACCCTACAAGACTCTGGAAATCAGTTGACCACAATTCGTGAACCGGGTTCGCCAACTGCTAGCCTAAAATACCAATCTTAAAAATTCAGTTCACTATTGTTCGTGAACTTTTCCCAACTGAACTTATGGTTTGCGAACTGGTTCGCCAACCTACCCTGAGTAGAAATATCAGAAGTTATGAATTTATGTCTTATGATGCTTGAAACATTCCCAAATGATAAAATCATTTGCATTGGAAAATTTCAATTGATCCACAAATTAAATTTCAAACGATTAATTGTTTCAAACTAATATTATTAAGGATCATTGAACATCTTTGCTAAAATCATATTTCGATATTTTTAACAAGACAAGCTTGACTCAAAACTTCTTCTTTGTAAATGTACTAGAAGTCCTACGACATAGTCTCAAAAGATAGAATGGTAAGATAATGAGTAAAATAGAATAGTTCAATCTTCATATACCTGATACAGAAGTTCTTCAAATGTCTTCGTCGATCTTCAGTCTTCAAGGGTGATGTCCGATACTCAACTACCAAATTATAACCTAGTCCGAGACTTGACTTAGTAGACTAGAAATCAAGATATAGTTTTGATCAACTAACATTGAAAACAAGCTTGAGATAACAAAACTTGCGGGTTCAACCGAGCATTGCCCTAACATCGTAGTTATCTAGGCTAACTTAGTCGTGATCTGTTTTATTGTATATAGAAGAGAAGGAATTTCTAATCGATGTGCTTTATCATGTAGAAGAATAGACATTTGTAGTCATTGTGTTCGTCGGTTGACCAGATAGACAAAAAAAAAACAATTTCGCATCTATATACTATACCAGACACGAGCACAAATACAACTACTTAGCCAGTAACCCTTTGGTTTTGGGAATTTGAAACATCAATTTGAGTAAGTGGGTGTTCGGGTAGCACATGAGAAGTAAAATGAATTAAGTCGAAAAAATTAAACTTGAATTTTGAAACCAAATATAAGTATGTGTTAGTTAAAAAGAAAAAAAGAAGAAAAAAAATTGTTGAACCATGACCGCTTGACTATTGACTTCCGGTAGTTTCCACTTGCCAAACATGCTTTAATAGTTTGCTTAATAAAAAAGAAACGAGAACATTTTGTTAAGCCTCCTTACTTGTCTACTTTGCTGCGATCAGAAAAATCCTTTATGTCTCTATTGTGATGCAGCCGAAGAGTCTATGGAGCATTTATTTTGTTATCTCCCTTTTATTGGGGTAGTTTGGTTTGGTAGCTTCCCTCATGTATTTTTGTGTTTACCACATTCAATAACATTCATGATTGGCTAATAAGTTGGCTAGATGTTAAACAAAATATGACATTGTCATGTGAGCAAAAGAATTACATTATCATGCTTTGGCAGGTTTGGAAAGCTAGGTGTAAAGCTAGTCTTGAACACCTGGAACAGAACCCTATTGATGTTATACAAAAGATAGGCATATAACTTGAGTATTCAAGACACACCCAGAATTTGTATTATAGTCTTCAAAAATCTGTCATTTGTGATCCTAAATGTCAGCCAGATTTTATATTCACCAGTGATTTCCTTATGAGACATTCAGAATATGATTTGATGTTTGTTGATGCTTCCCGAACTAACAATTCTAATATTGCAGGCTACGGAATCGTCTAGTACAAAACTAACATAATCTTTGGAGCAGCAAGATGTTGGACAACATATGCAGATTCAGTAGTAGATGCTGAAGCTCAGTCCTTGCTTTCAGCGACGAAGTGGTCTAATCATCTTAAGTTAGAGAAAGTTATCTTCATTTCAGACAATCTCACTTTATTTCAGGAAATTAATGAAGCTCCTTCAGTAATTGGACAAAATTTTCCATTGTGAATGATTGTAAAGTCGACATTCCTCGCTTGTGAAGTCTAAATGTGTGTATATAAATTAGAAATGTAACAAGCAAACAGATATCTTAGTGAAACTAGCTAGAAAGTCACATGTAAATAGGGAACGAGATATTCCTTCTGGGGTTATTATAGAAGTATCCCAATTTTGTATGTAACTTTTGGTTGTTTAATTTATCAGTGTTGCTTTCAAAAAAAAAATGTCTGTTCTAAAATGAAGGGCTTGTTATCATTACTTTGCATGAGCGATTACTTTGCATGAGCTTCAAGGTGCCGAGGCTGGACATAAGCTTGCCATCATGAAGGGCTGTTCTAAAATGTCTCTTCGTACTGACTCAAAGACTGTGGTTTCTTACTTTCAGAAAGCAGATCCAAAACCACCATGGACTTGTCACCATGTTTGGAATATATCAAGAGATTGTGGGGGAAAGTTCAGACTTGCACTGCTGAGCATACTTCTAGGGAAGCAAACAAGGCAGCTGACCTGTTGGCTAGTAATTACTACCGATTATACAATAAGCCCAAATAAATTTAATTTTTCTTCTTTCATAATTGGTAGTTTGTCAAGTTATATATCTACCGATTATGGAAGTTGCCCCAAAAATAAATTTTCCCAAATTTTCCAGATTCCTAATTTTTCTACTTTTATAATCGGTAGTTTTGACAAACTAGTTCTACCGATTATGAAAGTAGCCCCCAAAATACGTTTTCCTAAACTTTGAAATTTTCGAATTTTTCTATTTTCATAATAATTAATATCTACCGATTATGAAAGAAATACATTTTCCCACATTTCGATTTTTTTTCCTTTTATAATCGGTAGTTTTGACAAATTTGTTATATACCGATCAAGGTAGTTAATATCACGTATCAATATCGTATCGGCCGGGTCCGATACACCTATACAAAAGATTATATCGGTTTTTATCGATGATACATCACTAAAACTGGAATTTCAAATATTTGTAAAATTATAGTAAAAAATAATAAGAATCACATACATATCTCAAATTTCCAAAATACAAGGTGGTTTATTAACCATCGTTGTGAATATTGTCCCATTATGCCGGTAAATCTTTCTTATTATCCTTCACCTTTATCTTTAATATTTCCCTCCCTTACAATCGAAATATGGTTTCCATCTTATATCCTACAATATAGTCATTGATTTAATATCATAAATATATTAACGCTTTTTATCTTCTTTAATTGGCGTTATACTTGTAAAGCCTAGATGCATGTTGATGGAAAATTTATTCACTGAAACTGATATTATCAGTGTATAAGTAAAACCGATATATCGGTTTGTACATGCCTATACAACCGATAATACCGCTTCTTTTTTTGAATCGTCGATATTTTCGATATCGTATATGTATTCTCCAATACCCGATAAAAGCCTGTAATATCGACTTGTACAACCGATATTGACTACCTTGATATCGATTATGAATGTCCCCCCAAAATTTAGTTTTCCCAATTTAATTATCTATCGATATTGATACTGAAATTTTTGAATTTTTCTACTTTCATAATTGTTAGTATTAGCAAATTAATTATCTATCAATTATTAAAAATAAAATAAAATTCCCAAACATATAAGATTTCGATTTTTCCTTTCACAATCGGTAGTTTGACAAATTAGTTATTTACCGATTATGAAAGCAAAACTAGTCATAAAAACCCAAGGTGACCAAACTTGTGGTACAAAAACCCCACTCAAATGTTGGGATCCATTAAAACTCCAACATAAACAAAATTAATACAAAAATCCTCAATTTTTAAAAATTGATACAAAAATCCCAAATTTAAATGTTGGTTTCATCAAATTTTATTTTGGTTTCATCATAAAATTTGATGAAACCAACATTTAAATTTGGGGTTTTTGTGTTAATTTTGTTTTGATGGGGTTTTTGTGTTACTTTTGTTTTAATGGGTTTTTTGTGGAAGGATGGTGACACCTTTGGGGTTATAACTCGCGGACCGTTATGAAAGTCGCCCCATAATTCAGTTTTCCCAAACTTTAAAATTTTCGAATTTTTATACTTTCATAATCGGTAGTGTTGTCAATTTAGTTATCTACCGATTGTGAAAGTCATCCCGCAAAAACATTTTCCAAAACCTCAATTTTTTTTATTTTTTTTAAAACTTTATCTTTATTTATTTAAATTTATTTTTGGATAGCAAAACAAAATTGAAAAAAAATATTCAAAAAAGAATTTATATAAAAAAAGGATTGAATTTTTTTGAAGGGTGGAAATGTGAATTGAAATAATAAGGGTAGTTTAGTACTTTACCATATGTAGACACCCTTTATCCTTTGTCCTTAAGTGGATATAAATAAATCGCCCCTTAACTTTTTTGGGTCGCCGCTAAAATTGACAGGTTATATAGGAAGCACACCCTCACAAATGCACAACTTTATTGGATAAATTTCATTAGTGGAAGTGTGGACTGTCTGTGGAACTGCTTTAGATTCCTCTTTTTCTGTCTTTTGGTCTTTCTCCGTACGGATAAACTTCCAACTGTTCGATTTATCTGCCGATAGTTATCTCGAGAAGAATCAATGGCATGCATCAATGATCGATGACACCACTCAAAAAAGTAAGTATTTCTAGTACTGACGTCACTTCCTTTCCTTAGTGCAATCAAAATCCTTAATTCTACTTTTTCCTGAAATCTCACTCCCATCTCTTAATCTTCCTTTGAGATTGGAATTTCAAAGAGTTTTGGTTCTGGGAATTTAAAGTTTTTGTAGTAATCGACACAAGATCGATTTAAAAGAAGAAGAATAAAGTATTGTTAAGTTCAATTCAATATCTAGAGATCAATGGGTAGTGCAGCAACAAAGCCAAGATATTCAAAGTCTAATCTTCTTGATACGTCGTCGAAGTCGATAAATGAGACTGTGAATGGCTCACATGAATTTGTGATCAGAGGGTACTCCCTTGCAAAGGGAATGGGAATTGGTAAACTCATCAAAAGTTTTGCATTCACTGTTGGTGGCTATGAATGGATTATATGCTTTTACCCAGACGGCCAAACTGCAGCTTACAAGGAGTTTGTGTCGGTATTTGTTGTGTTATTAAGCCCTGGTACTGATGTTAGAGCATTGTTTGAATTGAAATTATTGGATCAAAGTGGTAAAGGGAAACATAAAGTTGATAGCCATTTTGATTCTCCATTGGAGACTGGTCCTTTTACTTTGAAATCCAAAGGAAGCATATGGTACGTTTTCCGATTACCTGTAATTCTAATCCGGTTTTTGAATTCCAGTATGTAGTTTTTATAGTTCATATAAATTTGTTTGGTTAGTGGATTCAATTGCTTAGTTTGGAACTTATAGAATTTTTTTTTTATTTGGGCCGATCGCTGGAAAATAAATTACTGTTGTGGACTGCCTGGTGCACACATGATGTTTGTATATCGATTTATTACATTACAGGGGATTTCCGCAGTATCTTAAAAGGTCGGTTTTGGAAAGTTCAAATTATCTCAAAGATGATTGTCTAGTCATCCATTGCACGGTTGGTGTAGTGGGAACTCGTGTTGAAGGGAGGAAACATTATGCCATTCCCGTACCTCCGTCAGATATGATTCCGAGTCTCAAGAGTTTGCTCGAATCTGGTACTGGTTCTGATATCACTTTTCAAGTTGGGGATAAGACATTCAAAGCCCATAAGTTGGTTGTTGCAACTCGGTCGCCTGTATTTAGAGCTCAATTTTTTGGACTAGTGGGAAATCCTGGCATGAATACGGCAGTCATTGAGGATTTTGATCCCATTGCATTCAAGGTATTGCATTTGACCGCAATGTTTTTAAATTCTTGCACCATCAATCTGCTCTCTATTTTTTTTTTTGAATTTTTAGGCCTTAGATTTATCAATGCGGGTACCTTATGTTGCAGGCCATGTTGCTGTTTTTGTACTCGGATGAACTTCCGGAAGCACACGAACTTTTTGACTCAGATCCTCGTTGTACTTCAACTGTAGTTGTCCAGCATCTATTAGCTGCAGCAGATCGCTTTGATCTTGCTCGATTAAAACTCATTTGTGAGGCAAAGTTATGTGAAGAAATTGCTGCAAACACTGTGGCAATAACACTGGCCTTAGCAGAACAGCACCACTGCGTGCAACTCAAAACTGTGTGCCTAAACTTTGCGGCTAGACCAGAAAATTTAGGAGGTGAGTGTTGTATTTGAAGTTCTCAGTTGATAGAAATTTGTATAAACTAGGCGAGTAACAAGGCCGTCTCTTCAGTTTCTAGTTAAAGCTATTAATATATTATGTTTTTATCCATCAACTTTTCATGTGTAGCGGTGATGCAATCTGAAGGGTTTGCGTATTTGGAGGATAGTTGTCCCTCCTTGCTGCTAGAGCTGTTGGAGACAGTAGCTGAAGTGGATAAGGAATCAAGCCATATATTTAACAGAAAAAGGAACGGACACAATAGCAGCAGCAACGCCAATACCGGTCTCAGAGGACTAGTTTCGAGTTGTTCTGAGTTTGTGGTCAAGTACTTTCTGTTGTGCTGTGAGAATGACCGACTGTGAAGTAAAACATGTGAACCTATGGTATTGGGAAATGGTTAATTTCAGTTGTGAACATGTCGCAGTGTTTCGGATTTTTTCAGTGTTTGGTATATAATTAGTGGGAGCGTGCAAGAATTGTGACCTGAACAGCGCTTGATGCGTTACAGAGTGAATGTATGTGAAGCTTTTTTTCTTTTTATTCCAACAGATCTTGGAATTGGTGTGCAGAAGCCTTGCAAATTTTTCTTTTCTTTCCACTGGTTTTATAATCTCACAAGGAGAATCAACGGCATCAATGATCGATGACGCCATACATAAAGCAAGTATTCTTTCCAGTACTGAGCATCACTTACTTTCCTTTGTGCAATCAAAAAAATTCAAAATCCGAAAGTCTTCTTCGAGATTGAATGTCACTGTTTTGTCTTGCTTAGTGTAAGTGGACCATACGGTCAGCAAAGTTTAAGCTTAACGGTTAAACACCTGCTTCTAGATGAGACTTACACACACTAGCAGTAGCATATCCCAGACATAAAAGAATACACATTTAGGGGCAGAAACTTTTTTTTTTTTTTTTTTTTTTGGAAAGTAGGACCGATTCATTAACTCAAAAAGAAGTTACATTTCTTGGGAATTTTGTTCCCATGCTGTCTGCATGTGTAATGCTTGATAGAAAAGATGGGCAGATGTTTTGCCAGACCATTGTAGATAGGTCATTTGGGTTTTGAGCCTGGTATTTCACTGCTTGATTTGCAAGTTCGTCTGCTGCCTGATTTGCCTCTATGTAGGTGTGACGCACTTGTGTGTGCGGTATTTGTTGCATGAGGGCATTTATTACGTCCAACATACTTTTAAGGTACCAAGGTTGGTCTCCGGAATTTTGTTGTCTGAGGTTGATCACTGTTGTAGAGTCCATTTCGAACCATACCTTCGTCCATTGTTGTTGTATTGCTATTCTTGGTCCTAATAGTAGTCCCCATGTTTCTGTTGCTGTCGACGTTGTGTAGCCTAGTGGTCCTGCCACAGCGAGTAGCATTTTCCCTTCATTGTTCCTGCAAATTACTCCTGTTCCTGCCGGTCTCGGGCATCCTTTTGCCGCTCCATCGGTGTTTATTTTTATCCAATTGTCTTGTGGTGCCTCCCAACCTACCATTATGGTCGTCGTCGTCGTCTGTTGGTTTGGTCGTTGTTGTATCCCGCTTTCCATCTGTGGTATGATTGGTATCAAGTGTTGTTGTGCCCAAATATATTCCTTCAACATTACTTGTATTATTCGAGTTATCTGAATCGTAGATTGTTGTTGTTGTCGATAAATTGATGCATTTCTAGCCAACCAAATGTGCCACATTGTAAAGGCATATAATGTCTTAGTTGTATGTGGTGTATTTGGGTTGAGGATTTCTCGGATAGTTGTGGGAAGAATGTTGTTTTGGTTATGGATTTGGTTTCGTGGGTCGGTTGGTTGTTTTGGGTAATGATTTGCTGCCAGACCTGAGTGGCTCTGGTGCAACAGAAAAGAAGATGGTTTGTTGTTTCAGGTTCGGTGTTGCATATCGGACAAAGGTTTGTGTTGGTGATGTGTCTTTCCGCCAGAGTGTTGAAAGTCGGTAGACCGTCCATGGTAGCTTTCGATAAGGAAAGCCTGATTTTTGGTGGGCATTTCAATTTCCATATAGTTTTGTAGCACTGTGATTGGTTGTGGTGGGTTGTTGTGATGGATGTGGTTGTGAGAGGGTGTTGAGAATCTGTTGGGTCCGTGTTGCGGTTTACCATTTGGTTTATTTGTGGGTTTTGGTTTGTTTGGGAATGTTGGTTATTATCGGGTAGTTTGGAGATGAGAGTACGGTATCCGGTTTTGCAAGTATATTCACCATTTCTGGAGTGTGGCCAAATGATAGTGTCTGCAATTGGATCCCTAGGTAGGTGGATGTTGAATATGTGTTGAACGGTGTTTGGGTTGAACATGGTTCCGAGGGTGGTGTAATTCCAGGTATTTGTGGTATTGTCTATGAGCGATGATACTCGGATATCTGGTAGAGGTGGGTGGATAAGATTGGTGGTCTGGTGTGGGATCCAATTATCAAGTATTGAAGTGTTACGACCATCTCCAATTTGTGACAACAATGTTCCTTTGGATACAAGGGAGACTGGATTACTGAGTCCGAGACTTACATGTGGTTTTTTTCCTTACATGTTAAGCATAGTCAATTGACTTGCTTAGGTTTGACTTTTACAGTATCGGGACATATGTCCTTGTTCTACTTAATTAAGCCGACCGACCGGAAGGTCCGAAGGGTCCGAAGGGAGAGAGTTCCTTCTGTGGTCATTTTTTTGTAAAATAAAACCTAACACAAATGTCCAATTCGATAAAAATATTGATGAGTTTTTTTTGGTGAAGCCTTTTCACATAGTTTCCTATGTATCCTCTTTTTCCTTATATATCCTATTTTTTCAGGGGTATAATTGGTAAGCATACTAGAATATAACATATCTAAAATCCGTGCGTTGGAATTTTACAAATTTTATCTCGTCGGAAAGCTTTTAAAGAGATCTACACAATGAGTACAAACAACAATATCAAATTTAAAGTTTTTACCAAAAATTCGGAGGTGTCTATCCTTTTATGAACAATTTTTGAAAGTTTAATACATAGTCATTATACAAACCACCACAAAAGATGGATAACACATTATGCAGTTATATTTTTCTTTATGCATCAATTAAATTTCCATTGCAACTAATAAAACGATGTACTCCCTCCATTTCAGGGAAATTGATACTTTCACTTTTTTAATTTAGCATATTTGTCTGTTGTTCGGTCGGCCCTCTGTTGTATTACTACAACAAATTAACAAACAGAAATGGAAGGATTGGTGTAAACACCTCCCGAATCAATGAATCATGCCAATATCTAGCTTTAGGAAGCGCAGCCAACGAATTCTATTTCATTAAAGCATAAAAAAGAAGATAACATTCTCTTACAGCTTATAACAACCAATGATTAACCCTAAGGTTTCGTCAATGGATGACTGACACGTTGCACAATATCAATGGACGAAAACAAAATACTAACGGCACTCTACTCTTAGCTTGGGGCAGCCAATATATCTCATGGATAAATAGACTAAGGAGAGTGTTGTTGCGCAACAGGATGCAACATTGCCTTCCCCTGAAGAAAATCCTTGTCCTCAAGGATAAACTTTTGGATAGTGAGCCTTTATGCTGGAGATTGCTTCCCAAATAGCCTCCTCAGGTGAAGAATTTGTCCATTGGATTATAACCTGTGACACCAGTTGTTTTCCGATGAGGATAGTTCTTGTCTGCAACACTTTCTCAGGCAACATAATGACAGTTTCAGTTGGATCGACAACAGGTAATATAGAAGAAGGAGTATTTTGTAGACCAATGTGTTTCTTCAACTGGGAGACATGAAAAACAGGGTAGATACGAGAACTAGATGGCAGTTCCAATTTGTAGGCTACAATACCAATCTTCTGGAGTGCCTTGAAAGGGCCATAAAACTTTGTTGAAAGTTTAAAGTTTTTTCTGAGGGACACAAAGGCCTGTTTGTATGGTTGAAGCTTCAGATAGACAAGATCGCCTACCACAAATGATCTTTCCACTCTGGAACTGTCAGCATATAGTTTCATACGTTCTTGAGCCTTGCTTAGTGATTCCTTGAGTAACTCTAGCATATGAGCTCTGTCCTGTAAGTATGATTCTACTGCAGCTACAGAAGTTGTTGCAGTAGTTGGAAAATCCATGTGAGGAGGTACATACCCATATAAAGCTTGAAAATGGTGACATTTTGAGGCCTCTATGAAAGCTGGTGTTGTACCACCATTCTGCTAATGCCAGCCATTGACTCCATCTGCTTGGTTTGTGGCCACAGATACACCTCAAATAATTCTCCAGGCAGGCATTAACTCTCTCAGTTTGCCAATCAGTTTAAGGGTGATAGGCAGTGCTCAAGTTCAGTTCAGTTCCCAATGTTGTGAACAAATCCTGCCAAAAGTTGCTGGTGAACACTTTGTCTCTGTCTGACACAATGGAGGAGGGTAAACCATGTAGTTTGAACACATTATCGAGAAAAGCTTGTGCCACTGAAGCAGCAGTGTATGGGTGCTGCAGAGCAATAAAATGAGCATATTTTGTGAGTCTATCAACAATGACTAAAATGACAGTTTTTCTGTTGCTGATAGGGAGGCCATCAATGAAGTCCATGGTGATGTGTTGCCATGCTTGATCTGGGATGGGTAGAGGTTGTAGTAACCCAACATTAGTTGTTTTGTCACTCTTATTCCTCTGGCAAATGTCACACTGGGATACCAATAGCAATATATCCTTGAGCATTCCTTGCCAATAAAAATGGCTCTTAGCTCTAATATAGGTGGCCTGCATACCAGAATGGCCACCAACAGCAGAAGCATGTAAGGAATTTAAGAGGTTGTGTCTGACCTGACCACCAGTGCCAATGTAGAGCATGTTCTTGTACCTTAAGATGCCTTCCTTGTAGGTGAAGTGAGGAACACTATCATCTTGGAGAAGTAGCTGAGAAATAAGATGGGTTGATTTATGATCTTTTTCATAACTGTGGAGGACATCCTGCACCCATGATGGTGTAGAAAGAGATATGGCATTGCAAGCAGCTTCAGGCATTGGTCTTCTAGAAAGAGCATCAGCAACAATATTTGCAGTACCCTTCTTATATTGTATCTCATAATCAAATCCCAAAAGTTTAATGAGATATTTTTGTTGTAGAGAAGTTGTAATTTTTTGGTTAAGGAAATACTGAATATTTTGATGATATGTTCTGATGATAAACTTGTGGCCTTGTAAATATTGTCTCCACCTTTGGACATCCAGAACAATGGCTAAGAATTCCTTTTCATAAGTTGAGAGTGCTCTAGCTCTAGGTCCTAATGGCTTGCTGAAGTAAGCTATATGTTTACCTTCCTGAAGTGGTACAGCTCCAATGCACAGGTCACTAGCATCACTTTCAACCACAAATGGTATGTTAAAGTCTGGCAAAGCCAAGACAGGTGTAGTGCTCATTGCTAATTTAAGTGCCTCAAATGCAGATGTAGCAGCTGAGATCCATAAGAATGAATTCTTCTTAAGAAGGTTGGTGAGGGGCTTGCTGATAGCTCCATAGTGCTGCATAAACTTTCTATAATATCCAGTGAAGCCAAGAAAACCTCTTAATTCTTTGAGATTTTTAGGGACTGGCCAAGACTGCATACATGCAATCTTTGTTGGATCTGCAGAAACTCCTTCAGCTGTAACTATATGACCCAAATATTCCAGTGAAGGTTGTCCAAAGCAGCATTTAGACATCTTAGAAAATAGTTGATGTTGTCTGAGTAAGGAAAAAACTATTCTGAGATGCTCCAAATGTTCACTCATGTTGTGGCTGTAGATGAGAATATCATCAAAGAACACCAATACAAATTTCCTCAAATATGGTTGAAAGATTTCATTCATCAGTGCTTGGAATGTAGCAGGAGTATTAGTGAGGCCAAAGGGCATGACTTCAAACTCATAATGTCTTTGATGAGTTATGAATGCTGTTTTGTGGATGTCTTGATCATGAACTCTGATTTGATGATAACCAGCTTTAAGATCAATTTTTGAAAAAATGACAGACCCTTGCAGTTCATTTAAAAGCTCATCTACAATGGGTATAGGAAATTTATCCTTAATAGTGATGTTGTTAAGTTTCCTATAATCAACACAAAATCTCCATGTGTTGTCCTTTTTCTTAACCAAAAGTATTGGAGAAGAAAAAGGATTGTGGCTTGGATGGATGATTCCAGTATGAAGCATTTCTTTAATGAGTTCATCCACTACTCCCTTCTGGACATATGGGCACTTATAGGCTCTTTGGTTTACAGGTGATGAAAGCGGTTGTAAGGGAATTGAATGATCCAGACTTCTTTTAGGTGGAAGTGTAGAGGGTTCTTGAAAAATATCATTGTATTCTTGGAGAAGTGGAAGTATAGGTCCTGGAGTTTTAGGGGTTGTGGAGGTGGAGCATATGGAGAATAATTGAGCCACTAAGCCATGGGAATTATTGTAGAAGTACTTCTTTACTGCTGTACTACTCATCATCAAGAATGAGTGTTTAGGAGTGGTGCCCTGTAAAGTGATTTTCTTATTTGGTGGATAAAAGAGATACTGAGTTTTGCAAAGTTGAAAAGTACATCACCTAAAGTTTTTAACCAATCTGCTCCAAGTACTATGTCACAACCCCCTAGTGTCAAGAATCTGAGGTCCTCTACAAATTTATATCCTTGCATGCTCCATTGTAATTTAGAACAAATACCTGAACTGGTGGTCTGGTCTCCATTAGCAACAGTGACCTTCATAGGTGGAGTTGGTGTGACAGTACACTGAATTGAAGAAGCCAATTGGCTATCAATGAAGCTAGTGGTGCTACCTGTGTCAATAAGGACAGAAACAGTCTTCTTGTTGGTAATACATGGTATTCTTATTGTCTCACCAGTGGCAGATCCAGTGAGAGCATGGAGAGATATTTCAACATCAGATTGTAAGGGAGATTCTGGTGCCTCCTCAAAAATTTCTTCATCCTCCTCAGTATCCTGTGACTCAGTAGAGTCCATGTGAAGCATATAGATTTTCTGTTTCCCTTTACAAAAATGCCCTGGTTTATATACAACATCACAATTGTAACATAACCCCTGCGCTCTTCTTTTATCCATTTCCTCCTGAGTAAGTCTTTTAATGGTAGTAGGTGTTGGTGCAGACTTTTGTTGAGGTGTGAAAAAGATTTTGGTGTTGTAGGGTTGGATTTAGGTGAAGTGCTAATTGGCTTAGGTGATGAGGAGTCAGGAGTGTATGTTTTATTGTAGTTGTAAGGGGTATTGAAGGATTTTGAAAATGTCCTGGGTGATTGAGTTACTAATTGAAGTTTTTGTTCTTGTAATCTAGCTAATGAAAAAGCATCAGTCAAAGTTTGTGGGTGAAACATTGGCACAGATTTGCCAATGTCATCCTTTAAACAACTTAGAAAGCTCATAACAAAGCAAGATTCGCTCAAAGATGGGTTCATTCTTAACATTAAGGCCTTGAGTGATTCAAACTCTTCATAGTACTCATCTACAGAAGCAGTTTGCACCAATTTATTGAAACTGCCAACAAAATTTTCCTCTACAGGTTTTTCAAATCGAGCACAAAAATTAGTAGACAAATCTTGCCATGTAATGCGATTTCGATTAACTTGAAAATTAAGAAACCATTTCTCGGCCTTACCTTCAAGATAGATAGCATCTATGTCAACCTTCCTGTGTTCCTCAATGTCATTGAGTTGAAAATAGCGTTCACTTTTCTGGATCCATCCTCTAGGATTTTCTCCATCAAATCGTGGGAAATCGATCTTTGGAATTCGATGGTGGTGATTGACAAAGATAGATTGATGTTGATGGAAGTAATTTGGGTTGTCATCATCATCCTGGTGTTGTGAACCACTTGTATCTTTGGATCGAAAATGAATGTTGGATTTATTGAGTAATTGAATGAGATTTCGATTATTATCCTGTAAATGTTCCTTGAAACTAGCCTTCACAGTATCAATCTGTGAAGAAAGATCTGTGGAAAGTGATTTCAGTTCCGATCTAAATTGATTGATAGCGGCTTCATTTGCAGCAGCTTTATCAGCAACATCTTTGAGCGTCATTGGAAACAAAATTTGTGGATAAAACGGCTCTGATGCCAATTGTTGTATTACTACAACAAATTAACAAACAGAAATGGAAGGATTGGTGTAAACACCTCCTGAATCAATGAATCAGGCCAATATATGGCTTTAGGAAACGCAGCCAACGTATTTTATTTCATTAAAGCATAAAAAAGAAGATAATATTCTCTTACAGCTTATAACAACCAATGATTAACCCTAAGGTTTCGTCAATGGATGACTGACACGTTGCACAATATCAATGAAAGAAAACAAAATACTAACGGCACCCTACTCTTAGCTTGGGGCAGCCAATATATCTCATGGATAAATAGACTAAGGAGAGTGTTGTTGCGCAACAGGATGCAACACCCTCCCCACCGTGGCAGCGGTGTTCTAGTATATTGTTTCAAACAACTTTCTAACATCCTAGCAATTCTCATGGCTGCTAATGCGGGTACCGACTTAGTGGGAAGGGTATCAAAACTCATATAAAACAAAACATTTTTTTTTGTCATTTATGTATTTTGGTACCCTCCCCAGTAATTTGGTGCCCCCTATTAGTAATAAATTCAATAATATCATTTCTCTCAACCTTTCTCATGGTAACAGCGGGTCGCATCCAAATTTCTCGAGAAATATCTCCTGATTTTACTAGAATCCTTTGATTCTTCATCCTTGTCAACATCTTTAGATTCTTATCATATTACTGATATCAAGATTTCTTAAGAATTTTATCCTTTATCAACAATTTTTCTGGTTCTTGATTTCTGATCTATTTTCAGCAATTTCATCAACTTATCTTGAAATTTTAATGCCTAAAACCACAAGTATGGCGAATCAACATCAAGGTTTTCAGAATCAACAAAATGTAACTAGGCCTAAATCCTCAGTAGGAGTAATTGGCTCAATTTATAGCAAGGTAGTCAATATCGGTTGTAGCGGCCGATATTATCGTTTTTTATAGTGTATCGGAAAAAACCTTTACGATATCTAAAATATCGGCGATACAAGGATTGAACGATAAAAACACTTGTATTGGTCGATACAAACTGATATATCGAGTTCACTGATACACTGATAATATAGGTTAATTTGGTAGAATAAATTATTTATATTTGAATTTTTTTAAACAGATTCATTCCTCCTAATCTTCTTCTTCCTCCGTACGCTTGAAAACTCAATCCGATTGAGTAAAGAAAATTCCAACTATTTCACTTTTCGATGTGAGTTGAAATTGGCTGAGACAGTGGTGAAAATTAACGAGGTTTACTTGGAATAGGTAATGGAATGAAAGTGAATTTGTACTATGAAGCTTTTGATCTTGGGAATTAATGCATAATATGACACCAAATTCTTTAGACTGAAACATTTATAAATATTTAAAATTCTAGGATTAATGATGTATCACCTTTAAAAACCGATGTAATCTTTTGTATAAGTGTATCGGACCCGGACGATATGATACCGACACTCGATATTAACTACTACGGTTGATAGTTGGGAATCCATTTCATCAAGCAGAACCGACTCAGTTGATAAAGGGTAAATCCCCGTCATTATACTTGGTCAAGAGGTATTATTTACTCCCTACCTAGACAGAAATAAAGAGAGTCCGTCCGCTGCGAATTTGAATGTCCCTACACACAATGGTGAAAGTTCGTCCGCTACGAACTTGAATTTCCTTACACACAATGGTGAAAGTTCCGCTGCGAACTCTACCAACACACATTTTGCACTACCGTTTACCAATATTTCGAATTTTATTACAAAAAATATTAGATTCAATTAGTTATTTGCTTTTGCATGATCAATATGAGTTTACATTGATCTCTACTTATCTTTATGGATATGTTGATGGTGGACATCAATAACCAACAATAAATATTGTTACCTGGAGTTTCAAGACCAAACCCTAAGTGGATCTATTGGAGAAAGATAGATTGTTTTGTTGATAGTTGTTTGAAAGCAACTTTTACTTCAACAATTTCAAGTGATATTCTTGGCCTTTCTTCTACTCGTAAATTTTGGTTATTTCTTGAGACAAGTTTTAGGCAACAAGTTTCTTGAAATATATGTTAAGGATTCAACTGCATAATTTTAGGAAGGGAAATCTTCCAGTACTTGTTTATCTTCACACTATCAAGACTATTGGTGGTAATATATCAGCAAGTAGTGAATCTGATCTCATAATGCACATGTAAATGGATTAGGAAGATATTATGTGAATTTTGTGATATCTGCTCAAAATCGTGAAACTTCTTTTACATTTCCTGAAACCAAAGCAAGAATGTCAAATCACGAGCAATGGCTCATTGATCAAAATCAAGATTCTTCAGGGGTATTTGATTATCAAAATCTTTTTGTGGTCGTATGTCAATTCTGTTTTGGATTTCATGGAAATGGTAATAAGAAAAGAATCTAAGACTAGCAATTTCAAGAATAGTCAGTATCATGATGGATCTAGCTCTAGTTCTGATAGTGGTAGAACCAACTTCACAAGTGGACAATTTCAAGCTGCTTGGAATGGTGTTTCAACTGCAAGGAGGGTACAAATTGACTTTTCTTGGGTTGGGTGTCAGATTTGTAGGAAGACGGGTTATTACGCTAGTATGTTATTTTATATATCACTAGAAATAACATGTGTCGTAACTGCACACGTTGTAACATTTATCCTCTATCATGATGAACCCTGAACCTAACTAAATTACCTATAATACAGTGTTAATGTTTGATAAAAAGATTAACAAAAAAAGTTCTAATTTAATTATTGCTTCTAGTGATAATATAGTTGGCCTCTAATATATCCTCAAAATATGGTTAGGCTGAATCTCACACATTTTGTATTAGTATTTTATGATATAGGATGGTTCGTACATGTATATACAATTACCTATCCTTCCTTTTTCCCTATCATTCCAAAATAAAAATGTGAAAAATTAGAAAGAAAAAAAAAGGTATGCACAGAAGGTATTAAAATAAATACGATATTTCAGTCCAAAATATATGCGAGTATATATTTTCTGTCTCCTAAAAATACTAACTTTCTCAAAACTAATAACTTACCTCAAATATTCATTGATCTCTGATACGTATTTGGTTTTCACTTCAGATAAATTAGTGAAACCCTTCAAATTCTCAGGTAATGCAGATCAACTGAATGGATTTTTTATCCATTCTTTGATTTTCCATCTCATACCTACTAAACTTTTTGGAAATGGCGATTTAGTGATTTCATATATCAGATTTATGGTGTGTACGTGGTCGAGGAGAAAACATGCTCGTTATGTAACTATGATTCTTTGCACATGTTTATTAATTGAAGGGTTTGATTCATAGGAATGTAAATGTTGGTTGTGATTCTTTGTACCAAACATCTTCATATTACCAAGGTCATTTACAAACAGATTTGTGCTTTGATTTGTTTCTTTGTTTCTAGGTATGCTATAGGATTTTTTATTTATAAATCATTTGTAAATTATTTTTCTTTTTGATGCATGATTTAACAAAAAAAAACTCGTTATCATGGATTTTCTCTATAATTGGTTTTTTATGCACAATCCTTCAGATAACTTAGTTTTCATTTAATTTTTCGATTTAATTGAATTTTTCTATGGTTAACTTTGAGAAATTATTTGGTTATTCATTTATTTATTTATTTGTCAGATGGATAATACAATGAAAAAATAGAATAATGACATAATTAAAGCCAAAATGCTTAATCATTTTTGTTTAATTAAATTTAATTTTTATTTATGATCCTAATTATGACAGAACTCAATTAATGTATATTCATAATGATTATAGTTTACAACTATTACATCCGTCAGATGTCTTTCGCTAAGATGAGACTGGGATGGTTGGATGCAATGTTTGTCTCTCAAAATGTTATCCGACCAGCCAAAGCTCAAAAAACCCTCTTTTTTTTGAAACTTAAAGAATGAATTTATTAAGAATAAGTGATTACAAATGAGTATCTTCCTGTAATTGTTTAGCAATACAGTTAGGAGGAGAAAAATATAACCAACACTGCTTAATCTTTCTGTTCTAGCCAGCTTAGATAAAATATCAGCTACTTTATTTTTATCTTTTGGGACATAGTAACAATGCCAAAAGCTAAAACTACTAAATAAATTTTTGATGTCTAATACCATATTGTGAAGTCTCCAATCTAAAGAGGTCGTATCTTTATTGATTGCATCTACTACTAATCTTGAGTCAATCTCAAACTCCACCCTGTGAAGGTTCTACTCCTTAGACCACTGAGTTGCTTCCCATAAACCCTGACATTCAGCTTGTGCTGGACTCCACACATGAGTTAAATAGCTTCACCTTGCTCCTTGGTATTGACCTGCAAAATCACGAACTATTAGTCCAATTCAACCTGTATTATTATTTTGTACAAAAGAACCATCAATATTAATTTTTAGAACTCCTCTAGGAGGTGGAGACCATCTAAGATTTGTTCTATCTTGAGGAAGAGTAGGTTTAAAGATCTTTGCTGGTTTAGCTTCAAAATTAGCGATTTCCTTCTTGTATCTAAAGATGATCACGTCTGGAGAAGCATTGAAATTTTGAAAACTTTATCACACCTGAGTGTCCAAATGCACCATGCATGCGACAATGGCAGTATGACATATCTCTTTCTCCTGGATTTGATGAGGTATCAGTTTGTCAAACCAGGTGCAGAACCAATCTCTTAGGTTGCTTGAGTTTTTTGTACGTATCCCTAGTGTAGCAAACCACACTAGTCAAAAGGACTGACAATCTAGAATATAGTGATCCGGATCTTCCACAACTTGGCTACATAAAGGACAACCTGAATCTTCACTTTTTATGAAGTGACTTAGTTTATCTCTTGTTGGTAAGATATCTCTCACACATATCCAAATAAATTGATTGATTCTTGGTAGCAGTGGAAGTTTCCACAACTTCTTGAATATATATTGCATTATTTGGCCAACTGAAGTATTTCCTGGTTTTCCCTCCATCATCTTCTTATAAGATGACTTAACTGAGAAAGAGTCATTTCTTTCTAAAGTCCAACTAGCTTGTCTTCATAGTTATGAAAAAATTTCATTCTCTGGATAAGCCTTACATCCGAGTCTTCAAACAAGGATTGAATAAGATTAATGTTCCATTCACCAGTCTCTGAATCAAAGAGTTGATACACATAAGTGAAGTTCTCATGGTGGTTTGCACCATTTTTTGGACTGGGTGGTAAGTCAAGACCTTTTATCCATCTATACTGCCATATCATAATCTTTTTTCCATTTCCCAGAGACCAACAACTGTATCTTTTAATGAACTGCATTTCAGAGTTGATGCTTCTCCAAGACCAAGTAGAATTACTCTTGTTTTTGATGTTGAAAATTTGGCCATCTGGAAAATATTTAGCTTTTAGAGATCTACCACAAATAGTAGAATCACCAGAGCACAGTTTTCAGGCAGATTTTGCCAGTAAAGCTCTATTGAAGACTTCAAGATCTCTGAATCCCAAACCACATTCTTCCTTTGCTTTATTGACACTTCTCCAGGCAATGAAATGTTTACCGCTATTTGTCTTCTTATTTATCCAATATTTCTGTTGAGTAGAGTTAATTTTTGACATTATGCTTTCTGGTAGTTTACAACTGATCATGTGATGTACATGAATTGCATTTGTTACATTCCTAATCATCACAGATCTTCCATCTTCAGAGTTACTAGTGCCAGACCATTTTGAGAGTCTTGCTTCCATTTTATTGATGAGGGTGGAAAAGGCAGCTTTTTGTAGATCCTACTAACCACACCAACAACAATACTTCTCTTACTACTTCTGGTGCCAATGTTGCTGAAGTACAACAAGCTTTTACAGGTATGCATGTTACATATGGTTCTGCAAATAATGATTCTTCAACTCACTGGTTATCTGATTCTTAAGCATATACCCATACGAATGGTGATTTATCAATTCCGCACAATACTTCTGCTTATTCTGACAAGGAGAATGTGACGGATCGGAAAATTTAAACTTCCAATGAACCGGGTTTCAGCCCTCTTCGAAAGCATCGACTTCCTGATACTCCACTCAAGAAACTGGGTTTTCAAATTTTTCCGCCCAACTCGATTTTACCAAGAAAATATTCATCGATTATTCTTCTCCAAACTGCTTTATCAGGATACAAACTACGGTCATTCTTTTCTCTTCCAAGAGACATACTTAGGTGATTTTTTCAAGTAAGAAATTTCTCACATGCCTGTTTCAACTTGGAGGTTAACATATTCACAAGACTTTCATAATCCCTATAAGGGTTTTTGTTCGAGTCATCAGACATGCATGCATGACTTAGTTTTAACTCATTATGAGATCCTTTGGACTCATTAAAGATAATATCAAAAGTATATTCCGAACTTGATCAAGATTGTTGTCAATGTTAGGTGATCAAAACTATATCTTGATTTATAATCTACTAAGTCAAGTTTCGGATAGGTTAGAATTGTAGTTGAGTATCAGAGATCACCCTTGAAGACTAAAGATCGACGGAGACATTTTGGAAAAGTTCCGTATCATGTATATGAAAAATGAACCATTCTATTTTACCCACTATACCATAATTCTATCTATTGAGACTATGTCGTATCACTTATAGTAGATTCACAACAAGATGTTTCAAGTCAAGCTTGTCTTGTGAGAAATCTCGAAATATTATTTAGCGATTGGATGTTCAAAGGTCCTTAGCAATATCAGTTCTATGAATTAGTTTGTGTATCAATTGAAAATTGCCCATGCAAATGATTATATCACTTGGGAATATTTCAATTCAATCATCAAAAGATAGATATACGAACTTACTGATTTTCTATTCAAGGTAGGTTGGCGAACTAAGTTTCCAAACCATAGATATCCGAGATTTAGGAAGGTTGGCGAACCAGTTCGCAAACCATAAGTTCAGTTGGGAACAGTTCACGAACCTGGTTGACGAACCTTAGTGAACTGAATTTTACAGGTTGGATTAATTGGCTAGCAATTGACGAACCCAGTTCACGAACTTGGGTCAACTGAGTTCCGGAGTCTAGTAGGGTTGGAGAATTTGGTTCACGAACCGCTACACCCTGACTTTTGAACAAGCCTTACAGTTCGCGAACCGTTGTACCTACTATCTTGAAAATTTTTAGCAGATGCTCAAAGACTAATTATTTTAATACGTTTAGCATTGATAGAACTCTCTCAAACACTTCATTGATTTATTAAAACACTTGGGTGCTTGAATCATGATTAATTTCTTAGATGTTTAAATGAACATCAAGTAGCTTTTAGTTCTTTGGCTAACTTTTCAAACCGAACAATCATTATACATGGTTACTAAACCGGTCTAACCGAACCTATGTGTATAGTCTTTTGTTGTAGTTTGAAGAACTATTTTTTTTTGCTTGATTCTCAAGTTATCAATCTTGAATTTTAATCTAACCCTGGTCTTTGAAAACTATAAATAGAACATTTTTGTCAACTGAGAAAACCAAAACCTGACTCTTTGTGTCCTAGTTGATTTTAGAGTCGCCTCTATTGACCTTTTAGGTCTACAACTAAAAAAACTTCGCCTGGGGATTCATGAAGCCATGTCCGACTATCTTTACCTTGATAGTTCATGAATCCTGATCTTTCTTTTCTGTTATCGAAGTTTTCGTAATCTCTTTCAGGCAAGATAGATAGTAGTCACAAAGTTCTCTTTGTCTCAGACTTTGTGATTCCTCAATATAGAAATCTAAATACTGATCTTAATTGATCTTCCGACGATTGTTCTTGAGAGGTGGTTAAGAATCTAGGCTACTCTTCGGGAGTCGTAAGTTCTGGATTCGTGAGGTTTTCTAGCTTGTTATGGCAAACATATTTCCATACCTTGATCTTTGATATAAATATAAATCAAATAGGCTTATTTGTTAGAAGCAGATTGGTATCAAAAGTCTTCACTTCGCCTGAAGCAACTCTTAGGCTGTAAATGACGCCAGCTAAGGGAATCAAGTGTGTATAACCTTCCAAGGTTCAACAGATATAAGAAGCGCGACTGTAAATGAATAGCTTGGAGGGTGGATTCGATCTCCACAACATTCCAGTCCGAAGTTTGATAGTAGGCTAGTATCTGTAGCGGCTTACTACAGTGTGGCGTTCAATCTGGACGAGGTCATATGGTTTTTCTGTTATTGTGGTTTCCTCGTTAACAAAATTTCTGGTATTTTGTGTTTTTCCTTTTCCGCATTATATTGTTTATCTTTATAATTGGATTTATACAGGTTTGTACGTATTCAATCTAAGCAGATAGGTCCACTTAATTGTAATCGATTACGAGACTAGTTTCTTGTAGAATTCGTATCTTGAAAGATAGATAACAAGTTAAACAACTTGGAAGAATTCTGATTGGATTATTTGGATACGACTAGATTGATCTTAGATATTGATTTTTGAGATCGTCCAAGTACTTTTCTTAAAAATCAGGTTCACGAACCTTGTGCCTATATACATACTGATTGAGTAGAGGTTGAGATATTAACTCTATACACATTGTCAAGGATCATTAAGTTGGTCTACTTGCAATTATGTTAAGTTTTGTCTATACAGGTTGCCGAATGAAAAAGTATGGTGTATTTGGTATCCCTGCGTTTTCAATGTTAATTGAGTCTTTTCTTTGCTTTCGCTTAATCTTACTTTGACTCAAGTTTTATTGGTTGGATCGCACCCAATACAGATTGTTAGATCTTATTGTGTTTGTCTGCTCTGGTACCAATTAAAACAAGGAGGGTATCAAGTACACCATAATCTTTTCGATATCAACCTATTTAAGACACACCATGTGTAATCTAATTCAGACAAGTATTCTCATGGAGATTACTTATTAACAAGGTGACACCAGGTATATAAAATAAGTATAGAAACCGAACCTAACTATTAGGATCAAACCCAAGTGTTGGATTAACGTACAAGTGTAATTACTTTATTATAACTAAAACAATAATTATAATGCCGAAAGTAAACTAAGAGCACACAACAAGATTTTGTTAATGCGGAAACCAAAAATGCAGAAAAACCTCGGGACCTAGTCCAGTTTTGAATACTCTCAGAATTAAGATGCTAAACAAATATTCTACAACTTCGTATAGTTGAGACCAAGTAAACTAACTCCAAGTTACTTAGTTTCCTCAGTATCCCTGCGCCTACTACCAATCTAGTGTACGTACGTGAATCCTATATCTTAGATGAGTCTATGTGTCTCTAAATCTTAAGGAAGCCTTGCATTCATAAATCTTGGGATCTTTAACCAAGATTTAGTTACCAAGCTTGCTTGGAAATCTTGTAAAGGTTCAAATAAGTTATGGGTTATAGTTTAGAAAACCAATACTCAAATGACAAGGATTTTCTTCAGAAAGACAAAATTGATAAATAAATAAAAAGTGTTCTTGGATATGGATGGGCATCTACAAAGGTACAGACACCGTCATGACTTCCTCTTGTTGGTCAGTAAGATGTGATACTAAGGTATGCATTTTGCTAGATAAATGGATTGTTGGACTACAACAACCACCTGAAGTTGTTGCCTATGTATGTTGCTTTGTATCCTGCTTATACTTTTGTTTGTGAGTTGTTTCTTCCTAACACTATAAATTGGAATGTGCGTCTGATCCAAAAAAAAAAAAAATCCTGCAGACACTGCTACCAAAATTCTAGATATGAATATTCTTTTAGACAAGATGAAGACACCTTAATATGGATGCCCAGTAATAAAGGATGTTTCTCTGTGAAAAGTGCTTATAACAATTTGATGAATATTCAGTCACAGTCACAACTAATATCTGGTAAGCCCTTTGGAAAACTAACTCTCTCATAGAACTAAGCTTTTCATATGAAATTTTCTTAGCTAGGAATATTTTTTTATACTAGAGACAAAATTTTCAGATGTAAGTATGACATAGATTTGCATTGTAGCTTATATAATGCAAATACTGAATCAATTTAACATTTGTTTATTGAGTGTCCACATGCAAGATCTGTTTGGTTAGAGTTAGTATTAAAGTCTCTAATACTATGTTTGTTCATAATACATTAATACCTTGTTTATTGGGTTATAAGCTGGTGTTCTATAAGACCTTCTTCTGCAGGTGTTTCTTCTCATCAACTGGAACATAATTTGTATATACCAACGATAACCACCTGGATGATATGGACAGATAAATGTGCTTCCATTTTCTAGAATACTAAACCAAACAAAATTCAGAGTATCGAAAAAATTAAGATGCTCACCAACCAATGCAATGCCTGACCCAGTTGTTGCTTTAACTCGTCGAAATGTGTTATAAGGTTTTCAACCCCATACTTGGGATCCACCTGACGCAGATTATATGAAGATAAATACAGATGCACTATTTAAAAAGGAAATTGGTAAAGCTGGCATTGATATGATTTTTCATGATTGTGCAGGGTCATACTTTGGAGCCAAAGACAATACTCTGATGGAGGATTGCATGCTGATCATGAAGTCGAGAAATTGGAGTGTACGACATTGAAGAAACCAGTCAGCTGGGACATCTCAAGGGATCGTTGTGCAACCGTGATTTATGGCACCCATTTTTGGTGCGCCCAGTGCACCCACCCTTAGGTGGCATCCACGTGAAAACCTTTCCCCTGCATCACTTTCTTATTCATGTTTTGACCGTCACTTTCATGAGTTCTTAGTTCTCTATTGGAAGTTTTGGGAAGATGTAATGGGAAAAATTGGAAAAAAGAAATCATACGATCCAGTCATGAATCATGATCCGATTACGAAAAATATCATTTTTCCAGAAAACAAACCCATGAGAGATCAAGTTATATAAGGGTAAGGAGAAATCATTCAAAATTTATGGTCAGGTTTAGTCTTTCAGTTTCTGGATCAAAACTTAATCGAAAATGACATCTTTTAGATTTTGTCAAGGGTGGGTTTTGATTTTATGGGTAAATTGTTTTCCAACTTGACTGAGAAAAATAGGGTCTAGTTTCATTGTATTTACAACTTCAAATGTCTGATGAATATTTGACAAATTAATAAGGTATTCAAACAGGAGAAATAGTTTTTCTTCTTTCTTTTATGTTTTGATAACTTCTGCCATTAAAGAATAGTACACTAAATGGAAAAATTTCCGGCAAGAAAAATTGAATTTTTTTTCTTTTTTTTGTTCGTTTGCTCCGTTAAATTTCTTTCATCTATGTGTAAAAATCTATACTATCCATCTTATATGTAAAATTTTATTGACATGGTTTTCACCGTTGGGATGTTAATTGAATCTTCTGTTTGAGAAAAAGAAGTTAGATCTGAACTAAAAAGATAAAGAAAAGAGATAAACCAGTTTGGATGCACACGTGGATGCCAACTAAGAATGGGTACATTGGGTGCATGAAAAATGGGTGTCATATATCATTTTCGTTGTGGAAAAGTAATTTTTGAATCAGAGAACGAGCTTCTAATAAAAAAAATTCAATGATCCATTTCCTTGTATTCAATGGACAAATAATTGTTATTTTAGACATTACGTAAGTTCTTTTTACAATAAAAATCTTTATGGTCTTGTCGGTCTATTAATTGGATGAAAAATGGCTCTGCAAATTGCTTAGCCCTAGATCAAGTTGTTATATCGATTTTACGACAATTTCTCTCCTTATACCGATTTTTTGATCAATAAAGAAAAACAATAGTTAAACTATTAATCTCTTTTGTTTATTGTTTTCTTATAAAATAACTTAATAAAGACTACTACAAGAAACTAGTTGGAAGCCCACCAAAATGAGATCCAACAACGTACTACCACATTACTTTGAACATGTTGTCGTGCTAGACTACCAGCGAGTCTCACGAAGAACCAACCAAGGGAGCCGAAACGGATAGGGAGGCTGATTATCTCATAATGGAGCAAGTTAATTTTACCTTCCATATCAAATCCTGTAATATTGGGTCATTGGGGACTCGATAAAAAAAAATTATTGTTTCTTCCTCTTTTTTTTATGAAATCTCTTTTGTACACCCTCTGTTCCATTTTATATGATGTTTTAGAGTTATTTAACTTTTTTTATTGGAACTATAAGTTGTTTTTTTAATGCATTGATAGCAATTAATGTTTGAAGATATTTTTAAGAGTATAGATGGAAAATCTTCATATCTCTCTCCAATTCTTAATCTGCGTGAAAATTCCAAAAACATCATCTAAAATGGAACCGAGAGAGTATATAAATTTCAAATTTTCGACAAATTTCATTTAGTGAAGACTGGTATAGTGGGGTGCTGCCATCTCGAGGAGCATCAACGGTATGCATCAAAGATCGATGACTCCGCTCAAAAAGGCAAGTTATTTTAGTACCGACTATCACTTTCTTTCCTTAGTGCAATCAAAATCCTTAATCCATTCTACTTTTTCCTAAAAACACTCCAATATCTCTTATCTTCCTTTGAAATTGGAATGTCAAAGAGTTTTGGTTCTGGAAATTTAAGGTTTTTGCAGTAATCGACACAAGAGGTTTGAGAAAGAAGAAGATATTGTTAAGTTTGATTTCATCATCTAGAGAATCAATGGGTACAACAGCAACAAAACCAAAATATTCAAAATCTAATATTCTTGATACTTCGTCAAAGTTCATAAATGAGACTGTGAATGGTTCTCATGAGTATGTGATCAGAGGGTATTCTTTATCAAAGGGAATTGGAGTTGGTAAATTCATCAATAGTTTTACATTCACTGTTGGTGGCTATGAATGGGGTATATGCTTTTTTCCGGACGGCTAAACTGCAGCTTACAAGGAGTTTGTATCGTTATTTGTTGCATTATTAAGCCCTGGTACTGATGTTAGAGCGTTGTTTGAATTGAAATTGTTGGATCAAAGTGGTAAAGGGTAATAGGTTTTGATCACTCTTAACCCTAAACAGGGTTTGAGACATGTATTTATATTAATCAAGAGTTACACAGTAGCCCTTTAGGCAAGTAAACAAAGAGATACACTAAGATACAATATGGTATATAGATGACAGAGTAGTCCTAAGTTACATCATCTATATTCTGCGTCCAACTAGCTTGTCTTCATAGTTATGAAAAAATTTCATTCTCTGGATAAGCCTTACATCCGAGTCTTCAAACAAGGATTGAATAAGATTAATGTTACATCCACCAGTCTCTGAATCAAAGAGTTGATACACATAAGTGAAGTTCTCATGGTGGTTTGCACCATTTTTTGGACTGGGTGGTAAGTCAAGACCTTTTATCCATCTATACTGCCATATCATAATCTTTTTTCCATTTCCCAGATACCAACAACTGTATCTTTTAATGAACTGCATTTCAGATTTGATGCTTCTCCAAGACCAAGTAGAATTACTCTTGTTTTTGATGTTGAAAAATTGGCCATCCGGAAAATACTTAGCTTTTAGAGATCTACCACAAATAGTAGAATCACCAGAGCACAGTTTCCAGGAAGATTTTGCCAGTAAAGCTCTATTGAAGACTTCAAGATCTCTGAATCCCAAACCACATTCTTCATTTGCTTTATTGACACTTCTCTAGGCAATGAAATGTTTACCAATATTTGTCTTCTTATTTATCCAATATTTCTGTTGAGTAGAGTTAATTTTTGACTTTGTGCTTTCTGGTAGTTTACAACTGATCATGTGATGTACATGAATTTCATTTGTTATTTTCCTAATCATCACAGATCTGCCATCTTCAGAGTTACTAGTGCCAGACCATTTTGAGAGTCTTGCTTCCATTTTATTGATGAGGGGGGAAAAAGGCAGCTTTTTATAGATCCTACAAACCACACCAACAACAATACTTCTCTTACTACTTCTGGTGCCAATGTTGCTGAAGTACAACAAGCTTTTACAGGTATGCATGTTACATATGGTTCTGCAAATAATGATTCTTCAACTCACTGGTTATCTGATTCTTAAGCATATACCCATACGAATGGTGATTTATCAATTCTGCACAATACTTCTGCTTATTCTGGCAAGGAAATGTGATGGATCGGAAAATTTAAACTTCCAATGAACCGGATTTCAGCCCTCTTCGAAAGCTTCGACTTCCTGATACTCTACTCAAGAAACTGGGTTTTCAAATTTTTCCGCCCAACTCGATTTTACCAAGCAAATATTCATCGATTATTCTTCTCCAAACTGCTTTATCAGGATACAAACTACGGTCATTCTTTTCTCTTCCAAGAGACATACTTAGGTGATTTTTGCAAGTAAGAAATTTCTCACATACCTGTTTCAACTTGGAGGTTAACATATTCACAAGACTTGCATAATCCCTATAAGGGTTTTTGTTCGAGTCATCATACATGCATGCATGACTTAGTTTTAACTCATTATGAGATCCTTTGGACTCATTAAAGATAATATCAAAAGTATATTCCGAACTTGATCAAGATTGTTGTCAATGTTAGGTGATCAAAACTATATCTTGATTTATAATCTACTAAGTCAAGTTTCGGATAGGTTAGAATTGGAGTTGAGTATCAGAGATCACCCTTGAAGACTAAAGATCGACGAAGACATTTTGGAAAACTTCCGTATCATGTATGTGAAAAATGAGCCATTTTATTTTACCCACTATACCATAATTCTATCTATTGAGACTATGTCGTATCACTTATAGTAGATTCACAAACAAGATGTTTCAAGTCAAGCTTGTCTTGTGAGAAATCTCGAAATATGATTTAGCGATTGGATGTTCAAAGGTCCTTAACAATATCAGTTATATGAATTAGTTTGTGGATCAATTGAAAATTGCCCATGCAAATGATTATATCACTTGGGAATATTTCAATTCAATCATCAAAAGAGAGATATATGAACTTACTGAATTTCTACTCAGGGTAGGTTGGCGAACTAAGTTTCCAAACCATAGATATCCGAGATTTAAGAAGGTTGGTGAACCAGTTCACAAACCATAAGTTCAGTTGGGAACAGTTCACGAACCTGGTTGACGAACCTTAGTGAACTGAATTTTACAGGTTGGATTAATTGGCTAGCAATTGACGAACCCAGTTCACGAACTTGGGTCAACTGAGTTCCGTAGTCTAGTAGGGTTGGCGAATTTGGTTCACGAACCGTTACACCTTGACTTGTGAACAAGCCTTACAGTTCGCGAACCGTTGTACCTACTATCATGAAAATGTTTAGCAGATGCTCAAAGACTAATTATTTTAATAGGTTTAGCAGTGATAGAACTCTCTCAAACACTTCATTGATTTATTAAAACACTTGGGTGCTTGAATCATGATTAATTTCTTAGATGTTTAAATGAACATCAAGTAGCTTTTAGTTCTTTGGCTAACTTTTCAAACCGAACAATCATTATACATGGTTACTAAACCGGTCTAACCGAACCTATGTGTATAGTCTTTTGTTGTAGTTTGAAGAACTATTTTTTTTTGCTTGATTCTCAAGTTATCAATCTTGAATTTTAATCTAACCCTGGTCTTTGAAAACTATAAATAGAACATTTTTGTCAACTGAGAAAACCAAAACCTGACTCTTTGTGTCCTAGTTGATTTTAGAGTCGCCTCTATTGACCTTTTAGGTCTACAACTAAAAAAACTTCGCCTGGGGATTCATGAAGCCATGTCCGACTATCTTTACCTTGATAGTTCATGAATCCTGATCTTTCTTTTCTGTTATCGAAGTTTTCGTAATCTCTTTCAGGCAAGATAGATAGTAGTCACAAAGTTCTCTTTGTCTCAGACTTTGTGATTCCTCAATATAGAAATCTAAATACTGATCTTAATTGATCTTCCGACGATTGTTCTTGAGAGGTGGTTAAGAATCTAGGCTACTCTTCGGGAGTCGTAAGTTCTGGATTCGTGAGGTTTTCTAGCTTGTTATGGCAAACATATTTCCATACCTTGATCTTTGATATAAATATAAATCAAATAGGCTTATTTGTTAGAAGCAGATTGGTATCAAAAGTCTTCACTTCGCCTGAAGCAACTCTTAGGCTGTAAATGACGCCAGCTAAGGGAATCAAGTGTGTATAACCTTCCAAGGTTCAACAGATATAAGAAGCGCGACTGTAAATGAATAGCTTGGAGGGTGGATTCGATCTCCACAACATTCCAGTCCGAAGTTTGATAGTAGGCTAGTATCTGTAGCGGCTTACTACAGTGTGGCGTTCAATCTGGACGAGGTCATATGGTTTTTCTGTTATTGTGGTTTCCTCGTTAACAAAATTTCTGGTATTTTGTGTTTTTCCTTTTCCGCATTATATTGTTTATCTTTATAATTGGATTTATACAGGTTTGTACGTATTCAATCTAAGCAGATAGGTCCACTTAATTGTAATCGATTACGAGACTAGTTTCTTGTAGAATTCGTATCTTGAAAGATAGATAACAAGTTAAACAACTTGGAAGAATTCTGATTGGATTATTTGGATACGACTAGATTGATCTTAGATATTGATTTTTGAGATCGTCCAAGTACTTTTCTTAAAAATCAGGTTCACGAACCTTGTGCCTATATACATACTGATTGAGTAGAGGTTGAGATATTAACTCTATACACATTGTCAAGGATCATTAAGTTGGTCTACTTGCAATTATGTTAAGTTTTGTCTATACAGGTTGCCGAATGAAAAAGTATGGTGTATTTGGTATCCCTGCGTTTTCAATGTTAATTGAGTCTTTTCTTTGCTTTCGCTTAATCTTACTTTGACTCAAGTTTTATTGGTTGGATCGCACCCAATACAGATTGTTAGATCTTATTGTGTTTGTCTGCTCTGTTACCAATTAAAACAAGGAGGGTATCAAGTACACCATAATCTTTTCGATATCAACCTATTTAAGACACACCATGTGTAATCTAATTCAGACAAGTATTCTCATGGAGATTACTTATTAACAAGGTGACACCAGGTATATAAAATAAGTATAGAAACCGAACCTAACTATTAGGATCAAACCCAAGTGTTGGATTAACGTACAAGTGTAATTACTTTATTATAACTAAAACAATAATTATAATGCCGAAAGTAAACTAAGAGCACACAACAAGATTTTGTTAATGCGGAAACCAAAAATGCAGAAAAACCTCGGGACCTAGTCCAGTTTTGAATACTCTCAGAATTAAGATGCTAAACAAATATTCTACAACTTCGTATAGTTGAGACCAAGTAAACTAACTCCAAGTTACTTAGTTTCCTCAGTATCCCTGCGCCTACTACCAATCTAGTGTACGTACGTGAATCCTATATCTTAGATGAGTCTATGTGTCTCTAAATCTTAAGGAAGCCTTGCATTCATAAATCTTGGGATCTTTAACCAAGATTTAGTTACCAAGCTTGCTTGGAAATCTTGTAAAGGTTCAAATAAGTTATGGGTTATAGTTTAGAAAACCAATACTCAAATGACAAGGATTTTCTTCAGAAAGACAAAATTGATAAATAAATAAAAAGTGTTCTTGGATATGGATGGGCATCTACAAAGGTACAGACACCGTCATGACTTCCTCTTGTTGGTCAGTAAGATGTGATACTAAGGTATGCATTTTGCTAGATAAATGGATTGTTGGACTACAAAAACCACCTGAAGTTGTTGCCTATGTATGTTGCTTTGTATCCTGCTTATACTTTTGTTTGTGAGTTGTTTCTTCCTAACACTATAAATTGGAATGTGCGTCTGATCCAAAAAAAAAAAAAATCCTGCAGACACTGCTACCAAAATTCTAGATATGAATATTCTTTTAGACAAGATGAAGACACCTTAATATGGATGCCCAGTAATAAAGGATGTTTCTCTGTGAAAAGTGCTTATAACAATTTGATGAATATTCAGTCACAGTCACAACTAATATCTGGTAAGCCCTTTGGAAAACTAACTCTCTCATAGAACTAAGCTTTTCATATGAAATTTTCTTAGCTAGGAATATTTTTTTATACTAGAGACAAAATTTTCAGATGTAAGTATGACATAGATTTGCATTGTAGCTTATATAATGCAAATACTGAATCAATTTAACATTTGTTTATTGAGTGTCCACATGCAAGATCTGTTTGGTTAGAGTTAGTATTAAAGTCTCTAATACTATGTTTGTTCATAATACATTAATACCTTGTTTATTGGGTTATAAGCTGGTGTTCTATAAGACCTTCTTCTGCAGGTGTTTCTTCTCATCAACTGGAACATAATTTGTATATACCAACGATAACCACCTGGATGATATGGACAGATAAATGTGCTTCCATTTTCTAGAATACTAAACCAAACAAAATTCAGAGTATCGAAAAAATTAAGATGCTCACCAACCAATGCAATGCCTGACCCAGTTGTTGCTTTAACTCGTCGAAATGTGTTATAAGGTTTTCAGCCCCATACTTGGGATCCACCTGACGCAGATTATATGAAGATAAATACAGATGCACTATTTAAAGAGGAAATTGGTAAAGCTGGCATTGATATGATTTTTCATGATTGTGCAGGGTCATACTTTGGAGCCAAAGACAATACTCTGATGGAGGATTGCATGCTGATCATGAAGTCGAGAAATTGGAGTGTACGACATTGAAGAAACCAGTCAGCTGGGACATCTCAAGGGATCGTTGTGCAACCGTGATTTATGGCACCCATTTTTGGTGCGCCCAGTGCACCCACCCTTAGGTGGCATCCACGTGAAAACCTTTCCCCTGCATCACTTTCTTATTCATGTTTTGACCGTCACTTTCATGAGTTCTCAGTTCTCTATTGGAAGTTTTGGGAAGATGTAATGGGAAAAATTGGAAAAAAGAAATCATACGATCCAGTCATGAATCATGATCCGATTACGAAAAATATCATTTTTCCAGAAAACAAACCCTTGATAGATCAAGTTATATAAGGGTAAGGAGAAATCATTCAAAATTTATGGTCAGGTTTAGTCTTTCAGTTTCTGGATCAAAACTTAATCGAAAATGACAACATTTAGATTTTGTCAAGGGTGGGTTTTGATTTTATGGGTGAATTGTTTTCCAACTTGACTGAGAAAAATAGGGTCTAGGTTCATTGTATTTACAACTTCAAATGTTTGATGAATATTTGACAAATTAATAAGGTAGAGTTCAAACAGGAGAAATAGTTTTTCTTCTTTCTTTTATGTTTTGAGAACTTCTGCCATTAAAGAATAGTACACTAAATGGAAAAATTTCTGGCAAGAAAAATTGAATTTTTTTTCTTTTTTTTTGTTCGTTTGCTCTGTTAAATTTCTTTCATCTATGTGTAAAAATCTATATTACCCATCTTATATGTAAAATTTTATTGACATGGTTTTCACCGTTGGGATGTTAATTGAATTTTCTGTTTGAGAAAAAGAAATTAGATCTGAACTAAAAAGATAAAGAAAAGAGATAAACCAGTTTGGCTGCATACGTGGATGCCAACTAAGAGTAGGTGCATTGGGTGCATGAAAAATGGGTGTCATATATCATTTTCGTTGTGGAAAAGTAATTTTTGAATCAGATAACGAGCTTCTAATAAAAAAAATCAATGATCCATTTCCTTGTATTCAATGGACAAATAATTGTTATTTTAGACATTACGTAAGTTCTTTTTACAATAAAAATCTTTATGGTCTTGTCGGTCTATTAATTGGATGAAAAATGGCTCTGCAAATTGCTTAGCCCTAGATCAAGTTGTTATATCGATTTTACGACAATTTCTCTCCTTATACCGATTTTTGGATCAATAAAGAAAAACAATAGTTAAACTATTAATCTCTTTTGTTTATTGTTTTTTTATAAAATAACTTAATAAAGACTACTACAAGAAACTAGTTGGAAGCCCAACAACGTACTACCACATTACTTTGAACAGGTTGTCGTGCTAGACTACCAGCGAGTCTCACGAAGAACCAACCAAGGGAGCCGAAACGGATAGGGAGGCTGATTATCTCATAATGGAGCACGTTAATTTTACCTTCCATATCAAATCCTGTAATATTGGGTCATTGGGGACTCGATAAAAAAATTTATGTTTCTTCCTCTTTCTTTTTTTTAAGAAATCTCTTTTGTACTCCCTCTGTTCCATTTTAGATGATGTTTTAGAGTTATTTAACTTTTTTTCTTGGAACTATAAGTTATTTTTTTAATGCACTAATAGCAATTAATGTTTGAAGACTTTTTTAAGAGTATAGATGGAAAATATTCATATCTCTCTTCATTTCTTAATCTGCGTGAAAACTTCAAAAACATCATCTAAAATGGATCCGAGAGAGTATATAAATTTCAAATTTTCGAAAAATTTCATTTAGTGAAGACTGGTATAGTGGGGTGCTGCCATCTCGAGGAGCATCAACGGTATGCATCAAAGATCGATGACTCCGCTCAAAAAGGCAAGTTATTTTAGTACCGACTATCACTTTCTTTCCTTAGTGCAATCAAAATCCTTAATCCATTCTACTTTTTCCTAAAAACACTCCAATATCTCTTCTCTTCCTTTGAAATTGGAATGTCAAAGAGTTTTGGTTCTGGAAATTTAAGGTTTTTGCAGTAATCGACACAAGAGGTTTGAGAAAGAAGAAGATATTGTTAAGTTTGATTTCATCATCTAGAGAATCAATGGGTACAACAGCAACAAAACCAAAATATTCAAAATCTAATATTCTTGATACTTCGTCAAAGTTCATAAATGAGACTGTGAATGGTTCTCATGAGTATGTGATCAGAGGGTATTCTTTATCAAAGGGAATTGGAGTTGGTAAATTCATCAATAGTTTTACATTCACTGTTGGTGGCTATGAATGGGGTATATGCTTTTTTCCGGACGGCTAAACTGCAGCTTACAAGGAGTTTGTGTCGTTATTTGTTGCATTATTAAGCCCTGGTACTGATGTTAGAGCGTTGTTTGAATTGAAATTGTTGGATCAAAGTGGTAAAGGGTGATAGGTTTTGATCACTCTTAACCCTAAACAGGGTTTGAGGACATGTATTTATATTAATCAAGAGTTACACAGTAGCCCTTTAGGCAAGTAAACAAAGAGATACACTAAGATACAATACGATATATAGATGACAGAGTAGTCCTAAGTTACACCGTCTATACTCTGCGTTAACACCCCCCCCCCACCCCCACCCCACCCCGCAAGCTGAACGTGGAGTATCCTGAAGTGAAAGCTTGGATGATAGGTAATGAAATATTGACTTGAGAAGTCCTTTAGTAAATAAGTCTGCAAGATGATGTTGAGTAGGCATGTAACGAACAATTAAAGAGCCATGAACAACACGTTCTCGAACAAAATGATAGTCAATATCAATAGGTTTAGCACGAGAATGCATGACAGGATTAGAAGCCATGTAAGTAGCACTGATGTTGTCACAAAACAGAATAGGTGGTAGCTTGATGTATAAGCCTAAATCATTCAAGAGATACAATATCCAAATAACTTCAGCTGCAGCAAGAGCTAAGGCACGGTATTCAGCCTCAGTGCTGGAACGAGAAACTGTAGGATGTTTCTTTGAAGACCAAGAGATTAAATTAGGACCAACAAAAACACAAGTGCCAGCTGTGGAACGACGATCATCAGGGTTACCAGCCCAATCAACATCACTATATGCATAAACTGTATCAGAAGAGCTACCAGAGACTTGAAAACTGGATGATGGTCTGAAAAATAAACCCTTTCCTAATGTGCCTTTGAGATAGCGAAGAATTCTCTTTACCGCAAGAAAGTGAATGTCAGCGGGAGCATGCATAAACTGACAAACCTGATTGACAGCATAAGTGATATCCGGTCTGGTCATTGTTAAATACTGCAATGCACCTACTAAACTGTGATGTAACGTAGCATCAGGAAACAAGGTACCATCATGAGCTGACATTTTTTCACCCACGACAATTGGAGTGGAAACTGGCTTCGCAGTTAATAAATCCACATGCTGAAGAATGTCAAGAGTATATCGGGTTTGAGACAGATGAAGACCAGAAGAAGACCTATGTGCCTCAATACTAAGAAAAAAATGTAGATCACCCAAATCTGTCATTGAAAATTGTTGCTTGAGAGCCACTAACAATTGAGAAAAATAATGAGAATCAGACCCTGTAACAATTATATCATCCACATATAAAAGAAGTAACATAACACCAGTGGAAGATTTTCGAACAAACAGATAAGCATCAGACTTGGAAGCAACAAATCCCAATTCAGCAAGGTAAGAAGTAAACCGTTGAAACCAAGGCCTAGGCGCCTGTTTGAGCCCATATATGGCTTTATTCAACTTGCAAACATGATTGAGATATCTCTTATCAACAAATCCTGGAGGCTGAGACATGTAGACCTCTTGATTCAAGAAACCACGCAAAAATGCATTTTTAACATCTAACTGACGAATAGGCCAATAACAGGATACAACAATACTCAAGACCAAACGAATAGTAACAGGCTTAATAACTGGACTGAAGGTTTCGTCATAATCAATACCAAACTGTTGAGTATACCCCTTTGTAACTAAACGAGACTTGCGACGATCAATCCTACCATCTGATTTGCGCTTAATCCGATAGACCCATTTGCAACCGATAACATTCATATGGGGTTGTCGCGGAACATATGACCAAGTGTCATTAATTTGGAGAGCATGATGTTCATCTCTCAAATATTGCTAGCTTCACTGTAGGATTTAGGTTCGACAAAAGATTCATGCATCTCATAAAGAAAACATGAAGCAATAGGATGCTTGGTAACAACAAGTAAATTCATTTTAACTAGATACGGATGCCATCACGTAAACGAGTAGTCATTGGATGTTGAGCAGGACCCTGTTGAGAAGTTGGAGAAGCAATGGAATCATCGTGCTGAGAAGAAATTGGAGACGATGATGCAGTAGAACTCGCTGCTGGAGAAACTGGAGAATGAGGAGGTGAGAAAGGATCATTACTGGTGGATAAGGAAGTAGTAGAGGAGGCCGAAAGAATATTCGATGGAGCTAGTGGGATAGGAGAAGGAGGTAAAACAGATGGAGTGACAAGAGGTAAAACAAACCAGGTGGGTAAAAGAGATTGTGGTTCAGGAGAAATACCAGGATTGGTAATAGAGAAAGGAAAAGAAGACTCATCAAAAAGAACATTCTGAGAGATATACACACGTTTACTGCTCAAATCAAAACATTTATATCCCTTGTGTTGGTCAGAGTAACCAATGAAAACACATGGTTTTGTTTTGAACTCCAATTTGTTTTTGTTGTACGGAACTAAATGAGGGTAGCATAAGCAACCAAAGACACAAAGAAAGTTGTAGTCAGGCTGCTGATTGTACAACTTAAAATACGGTGAATAACCACCCAGAACAGACGAAGGCATTCGATTAATGAGGTAAACAGCTGTGGAAAACGCCTCTGGCCAATAAGACTTTGGCATGTTACTGTGATGAAGAAGAGCCAAGCATGTTTCAACTATATGACGAATTTTGAGCTCAGACACACCATTTTGTTGTGGAGTGTGAGGGCAAGAAAACTGATGTAAGACACCATGTGCGGTGAAAAATCACGCAAAGAATGAGAAATATATTCTCCACCACCATCACTCTGAAAAATTTTCAGAGTTGTTGAAAAACGATTCTCAGTTTGAGCTTTAAAGTGCTTAACACAGTTAAAAACTTGAGTTTTATTATGCAAAAAATATATCCAGGTAAATATGGAAAAATCATCCACAATTAAAAGAAAATATCGAAAACCAGAATTTGAAATAACTGGAGAAGGCCCCCATAAATCACTATGAACCTTAAAGAGTACACGATCACTCACTGAAGTTGATAAAGAGAACGGTAACCTATGATGCTTAGCACAAGCACAACTATTGATAGACGCATTTATGTGTCTAATATATCTCAATTGTATATAGTGTTAGCACCCATTTTTGTACTTATTTGGTTATTTTATATATTTGTAGGTGTTTTCAGAAGAATAAGGATTTGCGGCGAAATTGGCTGAAAATGCGGCGTTTGAACCTCCGTTGATAGAGTGCCGGAAGCGCCCCAGAAGTGTACCGGAAGTACCCCAGAAATACCCCGGAGGAACCCCGAAAAAAAGTGCGGAAAATGCCCCAGAGAAAACGTGCTATATGGACCCTTGATTTTGGATAAGGGGTAACCTAATTACTAAGGGGTGACCCATTTCCAAGCAGCTGCTAAAGGGACACCAGGTCTGGTTAAGGGGACATCACATTCAAAGTTCAAATAATGGAATTTGGCGGGAAAACTAAGTTCACGTCTGATAATTCTCTGTTGGATTTCTGGGCAGTTTTGAGGGAGATTAAATCCCTGAAATCAATTGGGCTAGGCCTGTTAAGAATAAACAGATCGTATGCAAGTGATTTTATCGATCAACTTGGGCTGGAATGGCTGGGAGAAGCGATCAAAGTCCAAACAGAATACGTGTTCTCTGTGAAGTTTTCAAATATATTTTTAGAGATTCTGGGAGAGTTTTACGTTGAAGTAAAGTGTATCTAGTCTTGTTTAAGGATTAGGAGAAGTTTGGAGCGTAAGAAATTGCCAGAAGACGCGTACAAAGCAACAGAAAAGAGATTTATCTCTCAACTGCACGTGAAGAAAAAAGGGAGATAAACTCGGATTTAATCGAGTTATTTGGACCCTATTGGTATATAAAGGCTGGTGGGAAGTGAGAGAAAGTTTTATCAA